>NC_136067.1:1827424567-1827669567 GCF_964261635.1 Lissotriton helveticus
TGCCTCACAGTTAAGATGAGCCTGTGCTCCTATTTTCAATATGATGAAATTGATTGATTTTATTTTGGCATATTTAACCTTACTTCTAAGCCCCTAGTGTTGTGCACAAATTGTACACAAGGCCTTCAAGTTAAATGTCACTGTTGGACTGCAGCACCGTGTGTCCCATCCACTAACCTTATGGTTTAAAAAAGAAAATGTGTGACTACCTGTAGAAAAGTGCAGTAGAAAATATTATGGCTGGGGAGCCTTACCAAATCATGTTATATTTATATCCCAAAGATGGTCCTTGAATTCACAGTAATACTTATTTTTCTCGGTCCTATGAAGTGAGTGGCTAGAAGAAATAAGGCTTAACTAGAGGAACATGTAATTAACACAATTTCCAAGAAATCCAGCATCAATCTATATACAGTAAGGTTAATGTTATCTTAATGTAGCGACCAAAAATAACAGAATAGCATATTTATAATAAGAGTTATAGATTTATAAAGGAATAAAAAATCAGTGCTGAAAAAGAAATTGACAAAATAGCATTGAAGTCAATTGCAAAATCCACTAGTGACAATAGGTCACTTGCAGGTCGAGACTGCAGCGGCTCCTCCAGCAGAGTGAAACAGAGTGACCACACTGCTGTTTGAGCAGCGCAAAAAAAAAATAAGTAAAAACTCAATGTTATTATCAGATATTTTTCAGTGTGAACTCAGAGCCAGGTTAGGGTGGTGTGGGGCTGGGCTATATGAGCCAGTGGGAGGAGAAAATATGTATAACATTACTGCACATGTCAGTTTAGCCTGCCAGCCAGGTGAAGAACTGTCCTAGGCTTCCATGCACTGCCTGAGCAGCAAACAGGGCGCTCAGACTAATCTCGAAACTGCTGTATTGCTGGTGACAGAAGAGTTGTGATTGGCTTAGGGGAGTGTGTGAGCCTGTGTGCTTCTGTTCCATGAAGCCAAGAAGACAAGACGAGAAGAGGTTGGAGTGTAACTGCACTGTAAAAATATGTCTAAAGTACATTGCATATCCCAGCAGTGTCTACGGGAAAGTGCAGGCCTTCTAGAGGAATAACAGCTTGGATCAGATTAAATCTGGGCTGCTCATCCCTCCTACATGAGACCAGAAGTCCCGACATTATGTGGCTTAAAATAAAAGGTCCGAAGGGTGGTGATGTATTGTAGCTCTTTAAAGTCTATATAAGAGGGAAAGCAAATGGCAATTACTCGACCATCGAAAGACAGCTAGAAAATCAAATAAACAAGTGCCCCTAGTTTGATAAAATCATTGCGGCCGGTGACTGTAACTGCACATTCGAGCCACTAAGCAGTGAAGATCTCCTAGGGATAATTGAAGAGGATAGCAAATGGTCAGTGCCCCCCCCCCTAGTCTTACCACCGGTTAAAAGATGGTCTGAGATTGTAATACAAGTTAATACTATAATACTAGAATATGGCATAAGAGACACAAATGGCAGAACCCTATCCAACATCAGAGGGAAAAATACTTACAATAAACTTGCTTGCCCTTCCAGCATTGATTATATCTTGGTCGACTTACGCCTCTGGCCTGATGTCATGAACATGGAAGTGGGCCTAACTATTAACAGTAACCACAACAATCTAATATTAAAATGAAAAAATCAATGAGCCCCTCCCAACAAAAATTCTAATACCATTGGGAATTACCTCGTATCCACAAAGGAGTTAATTCTGTCTAATTGTGGTAGGCGTCTAAGATGGCCCAAGGTCGCAGGAGAGGACAAAAAACAAAAGAACATCTCCTCAATATTAGTGTCAAAAACAGCCGAACTCAAGGCAGCCTGAGATAATGTCCGGGGGGGGGGGGAGGGGGGAGATCCACATAATACGCCACGAGACAATTGCTCAGATTGGTGCACACTTCCTTGAAAGACGACGCAGTGGCCCCACTAGGAGCCGAACAAAAAGCTCCAATTCATGGTACACTGAGTCTTGCAGGGAGAAAAGGCGCAAGTACTAATATCTGCGGAAAAGGTGAAAAAACACACAATAGTAAAAATAGCGAGGATGGAGTACAACATATCACTAAAGCAAGCAAAACATGATTGGGAAGAGGTACATTAGGAGGACATGAAAGTTTACTGTCCCAAGAGGGATTACGCCTACTTTTGGCCTCTAATCAAGATGAGAAATAGGAGGGACAACATCCCAATCACAAACCATATTGGTGATGAGGCCTGGTGGGATGACTTTTCCCAACTGCACACGGATGAACTAGAGGCCCTACCTACCTCTCAGTTGAAGAGAATTCAGGTTCCACTTACAATTGAAGATACCAATATCTTCCAAATGAAAGAGATTGAGAATGCAATTAACTGTACTATTCCTGCAAAGGCGGCAGCCCCAGATGGTATACTGGGTGACTTGCTCTAATTAGAACTACAGAAGTGGGTCCAATATATCCTGCTTTTAATCAACAATATAATGAAAGGAGCAGAAGTCGCTATATCTAGGAAAGGAGCAGAGGTCATAACTATATATAAAAAATGAGACGGCCAGGACACTAACAAATACAGGGCTATCACCCTAATAGATACCATGCAGAAAGTGGTTGGCAGAGCCCTTGTAAATAGGATTCAAAATTGGATGGAGGAGGAAGATAATCTTTCCACCTATCAAACAGGTTTTAGTAAAGGTGCCAGTACAGGAGTGTTTACATTACTTATTTTATATTGGAAAGTAGTCATAATTGTCATGGGAAGTCTTTACTTGCGTTCATTGAGCTTAAAACCAATTATGATTGAGTGCCGCGAGAGAAGCTATGGTCAGTGCTCCAGGAAATGGGCTTACCCTCATACCTTTTAAATATTTTAATATGCCTCCATGATGAAACCTATGCCCGAGTTAGATGGGGGCTCATGGGCAAAGTAAAGACAAGATACAGTTCAACAGGGGGTTTGCCAGGGCTGTGTGATGGCTCCTACCCTCTTTTCACTTTATGTAAATGGAGTGGTTAGTTTTTTGAGCCAATTTCAAAAAAAAAATTGCTCCAATTTTTGAAGGAGAAAAAAAAAAATACCCTACTGTTGGCCGACGACACTATTTTAATATCGAATACCCCAATGGGCCTCCGGGAACTCCTCACCCGCTTTCAATTTTTTCTGTACACAAAGGGGCCTAATGATAAACATCACAAAGACTAAGTTTATGGCTTTCAATCTGGGCAAACATTTTAATAACACTCTCACTAACAATGGTTTACCCCTTAGAGAGAGTCCATTCCTTTGATTATCTGGGTATTAGGTTATCGCATAAAATGCAATGGGGGACTCACATGAACAAAATGTTACTGAACCATAAGCGGGTGGTGGATGCCATTGGTAGGGACCAAAGGTTAACGTCAATTAGACTAGTAGCTCCTTCACTAGTAGTCTATAAAGGTAAAGCTGTGAGGTCAAGAATTTATGGCGCTGAACTTTGGGGCTTCGAAAAAACTAATGAGATTGGACGATCAAAGAGTAAATTCTTTAGAGATCTGGTATCCGTCCCTACCAATACACCACTCAAGCCCATAGTCTCTGACATGGGCAGACACACGTTTAGCGAGGTGGATATACTTTGCCCTATTCTATACTGGATAAGACTAAGACGCACCTCAGAACTCCATAGATATGCGACGGTCCTTTCTGAGCTAATTACCCTTGATAACAACAAAGGTGTTAAGTGACTTAAAGATCTAAAGGAATTACTGACCAAGCTGGGCTTAGCCAAAGCTTGGGCCAAGCAGGTCACTCCGACTAAGAGAGAGTTAAAAAAGAATTACTGGAACTGGGTAAATCACCAGGTCTTACATAAACCAATGCTTGTCTGACTATTTGAAGAGTTCATCCAGCATAAATCAGTTTGATCCCTGGAACCTTATCTAGATTTTATAAGGAAACACAGAGACAGGGCACTATATATGCAGTTTACATTAGGGTCAGTAAGGCTAAATACCAAACTGGCAAAATGGGACCCAACAACCTCCAACCTATATAACTGCCCCTGCTGTGATGCACAACAAGAAACTGTAGACCACGTAGTCTTTGCTTGCCCAGCCTACAAGCAAGCAAGGGCCAAATGGATCAAGCCTATATGTATTATATTTGGGCACTAGAAACCTCCTTGATGCTCTACGAATCATGAGAAGTGACTCAAGTAGGTCCTCGCTACTATGTGGTGTTACAAAGTACCTGAGGTGTGCGTGGATTATCCGTATAAGGGCACAATTAAGGAGTAATGTGCAAATAAATACCATCTAATCTGTGGATCTGAGAGATAATTTACACATAGGAATTATTTGCAAAGTACTGAAGATTAACTGTTTTGTATGGGACATGTGTTTTAGCTAATCTGTAATTTTAAACCTAATGAGCAAATGCCAATTAAGATATTAAGCATAGATTTAGAGTGGACGGTATAGCCAGGTTTTTAAAACTTGTTTTTACTATATGAAATATTAATTTTATATACTTTTATGTGACTGTGAAATGCTTTTATGATAATTGCTATCGAATAAAGCTTATTCAAAATGAATGGGGAGCATGGAAGAGTTCCTGACTAAGTGGCTCACCGGCTGGCTACTTCCATAATTGTTGTCCTATTATTTTGTTGTAGAAAGGGCACACAGGGCCATGAGGCAGAAGTCGCCCCGGGAAGCCAGACCAAGTCCTTTCATTGCAAAGATTTTGAATAAGCACAACAGAGACATGATTTGAAAGCAATCCAGACAAAGAACACCTGATGTTCAAAAACACTTGCATCCTCAAATGTCATGAGTACACAAGACTAGTCCAGCAGAAGCAACAGTAATTTATGGCAGACAAGGCCCAACTAGGTGAGCAGAAACTTCCCTATGCATTGCTGTATCTAGCCCAGCTGGGGGTGGTGTACCAATCCCGTATGCTATTCTTTGAGGCACCAGAAGTATACGTACACATGACAGGATTGCCCCGTACTTTGGAGTACAATGGCATTTTAAACAAGCCTTTGCGATTCAATAGGTCTGGCATTTACGCAAGTTTAAGCAATTGACATTGCAAATAAATGACTTTTATTTATGTTTTCTTTTTTAAAACATAAATAAAATGCATTGTCATTTACAATGCCACTAGCTTAAACTCGTGTAAATGTGAGACCTATTGCATTGCAAATGCTTTGACTGGTATGGCTCCCGCGGTTCCCCGCTGTGTGCCAAGCATACGTTGTATAAATTGATGTGAATACTGTAAGTGCTGAACTGGCTCACTCTGGAAGAGAACTGGGCCTTGTCGTGATAAATGAGGCTATTTAGACTGGAGGAGAGCGGTCCACGGGACACCCGAGGGGGCGCTGACCTCACTGATGAAGGCCGCCTGCGTGTACGTGTGTCGGCTCAAGGTGTCAGCTCAACACAGCTGGACGCTCTGAGGCAAAAAAGCTGATAAGTCAACAAAAGAGTGATTTCGAAACAAAGGCAGCTCTGAAAATGCGTTTTCATTTTGGAGGCGGCCTGACAGGAGTCATTAATGAACTTGGTGCATGCAGGAATCGCTTAGGAGCAACTGCTAGAAAGAGCAGGGGGATTTTCCGCTCTGCAACGAAAATGCAATTGCATCTGCCCAATGATCCTGTAGACAACTAGTAAGGGCCAGTCTCCAACGCCGTCCTCCCCAAGCTGCCTCGTCAAACCCGCAGCTCTCACCTAATTAATGCAGCACTTGGACCCAGTGTCTCGCCACTATGCTTTTCCTTGGCTTGTCGTAGGTCTCTATTGCATAGCTCGTCTTCAGGGCCGGACGTCGAGCTGTAACTCATAATCGGGTATCGGCTTGGTAGGCTTCTTCCTCAGCTGCTCATCAAGGACTATGCCACGTACCCTCTTCTACTACGTGTGCTTTCCCTGGTTCCGGAAAGGACTCCGCACTGTAGTCTCAGCGTTGAGCTCCACGACTCAAAACTAAGGGAAAGTGAAAGAGCAGCGCACGCTGGAGGCAAGCCGTGACCGTGCACATCGGCGTGGCCTGCAGCTCGTGCCCAGTGGCGAGGCGTAGAACTCGGTGAAGAAGGAGAGATCGGTTGTCGCTGTCCAAGATGACCAGTGGGTCTTTTTGTGAGTACATGCTGGCCCAGCCGAGGACCCAGAGGAGCCACAGCACACGCATCATTCTACCAGTAACAGCGCTGCAGGGACGGAAGAAGACCAGCCATAGAGAAGGAGGAGGGAGGGAAAGAAAAAGCACGCAATGTTTGTTGGTGAGGGAGAGGGGGGTGGGTGGGGGTGGAGGGTGTGTTTGAGTGTGTGTGTGTGTGTGTGTGTGTGTGTGCGTGTGTGTGTATGGGCACGCACATTCTACCATCAATAAGGGTCATTTGGACTGGTGCTAGGTGCCCATTAGAATAGTGGACAGCATATGCCAGGCCAACGTATCACAGCAGCTACAGGAGTGCTGTGTGTTTTCTGCTTGGAGCAGCTGTAGCAGCACTGTGCTCTAACAATGGCTGTGAGGGCACTGTCCTTTACGGGATGGGGCAGCTGTGAGGGTGCCATTCCTCCCATTCCGTGAAGTAACAGTAGATGCTGTAGCACCCAGGATAATGTGCTGCATGGCCAAATAATTATAAGGTCCCAAAGGCACGACATATTGGCTATGCCAATGCTTTTTCACAGAGTGTTGGCGTGACGGGCAACACACAAAGATAAGAACAGAAAGAAGCATTTGACAAAGCCAACACAAGTGGTTTGCCTGTGATACCTAAGGTAACAATACCATTATTTCATGCATTGCAAGTTATGAAGTAGAAGATGGCAGTCACTTCACGTTTGATATAATGGTTTTCAACAGCAAAATGTAAAAAAATGAATATGCAGTGACCCTGATAGTGTGGAGCTCTTTTGTAGGCCAGAGCATGAAATTCCACTTCGCTCATTGATTTTGCTGAGTTTTTCCCACTCCACGCTCCGCGTAGCACGCGGAGTTCTGAAAAACTCCGCAGAGCAGAGTTTTTACTTACTTGCGCTCACCAACAATAAGTTTGCAAGCGGGGAGAATTTTACCCCAGACCACCTCCCGGCGATATCTTTCAATGCCGGCAGTGTGGATGGTCGCTACCGCTTGCGTTGAGAAACCTTCCATTCGCACTGAGGAAGCTGCTGCCCTAGTAGAACATCAACTCGAGCAGCAGAAAGAAGCTGCACCCTCTTGCGCTGTGCGTGCACCTTTTGCACTGATTTTATAGCACGGGTCAAACACCAAGTTCAAAAAATCAGTGCGAATGGTGCAACGTAACGCACTCTGCTGCTTGCGGAAGTCCGCGCAGCACAGCAGAGTTTTTCAGTCATGCGGAACTCCACGAAGTCCGCCCAGGCCTACTCATTAGCAGTTGCTAACAGACAGCTGCAGCTGTCTGTAGCCAAACACTATGAATAGTGCACTGCTTGACCTGCTGCTTTTGCTCAGTTGGTGGCTCTGGGGACTCATACATTTAACTGCAGAGATCTGTGTTTGACTTCAGGGTCACCGGTTCAAAGGCTGGTAAGTTGACTCAGCCTTTCATCTTTCTGTGGTTAATAAAAGGAGCAATGAACATCTGTTTTTCAATACCAATGTACTTTTCAGGGTGAAAATGTGCTTTACAATTCCTACTGCTTCAACTGGGGAAAGTAGGGAATGTGACCTGAGCTCACCATGTAAATCACCAGTCCCCCCAGCAATACTGTAATAAGAGAGGAGTATTTTGAAAAATACATGGTTATTATCAAAGATGTGCTGGAGACTCACCCACAGTAACCTGAGTCCTACTTCATGTTAGCATTATATTTAAATGTACAGATTGTGTCCACCTTAGAAGAGTGAGAGGCTGTGTAGCTCCTATGTGAATTCAAAAGTGCAATCTGCAGTTTATTTACATTATTCTGCAGTAAATTGAGCCTTTGAGTAACCGTAACTGGACTGGGATGTGTAACCTGGAGATCACAAGCAGACCTGTGTAGCTGGCTCAGTCACCTTTAACTATACTTTAGGGATTAGAGCCTGCAGCTTGTAGGTTGCAGTGTATTATGTAGTAGGCACAGTAACAAGTTCAGCAACCTTAATGTAATGGGGACATGAACTCACAGGAAGAGTAAACTTGACTCTGTGCATCAAGCAAATCAAGCCCTTATGTGTCTGATTACGTGCCAGGCATGAATGTGGCATCTCCAGCAGGGGACTGGCCTAGTTAGTGAGATTCAGGGGGGGCTCAAATTTCCCAATTAAAAAAGCAGTCAGCTGCAGGGTGGACAGGTAAGATGATCAAGGCTTGTCGTGGGCTTTGCCCATGAGAAACAGCATCAGTACTGATTTGCTTTAACGCCTTAACCGCAGCGTTTTTTCGGCTGCGGTGCGGGCGTTCTAATTGCTGGACGGGGCTCCGTCGGCCGGTAGGCAGCACCAGCGAGGTAGTGGCCGACGGGAGCACAAAAGGGGTTAGGTGGGCCTCTGTCTGCAGTGTAACATTGGGCACAAAACGATGGGTTGGAATGCTTCCCCAAGCATTTGACACTCGTTATACTATTTGCAATTATTCATCCCATCACCTTTCGGTTGTTCGATTGTCAGTGATATACCTTAAAATCTCAGACTGGAGCATCATTCATAAGTCTACTACTGCCAAGCTATGTGAATTAAAACAAGTAGTATATTTGCACCCATTCAAGGTGTACTTCTATAGGGATAGATTTCATATTTTGGTAAAGCAGTCACTATATATATATTTAAGATTGCAATCAAAAAAATTAACAAGTTAAAACCTCTTTGTTATGTTATGTTATGTTATGTTAACCGATTCTTCTATAGCGCAACAGCTACTCCAGAAGGAGTGTCCCGGCGCTTTGGAGAAGAAGTCCTTCGAGGATGGCAACATAACTGAGAAACCCAAAGGAGAGGCGAGGGGCCTATCTAGTGAAGAGCCAAGTTTTTAAAGCCTTTCTGAAGGACATAAGACTGGGAATCTGTCTAAGGGAAAGGGGGAGCTCATTCCAGGCACGGGGAGCCAGGTGGTGGAAAGAACGGCCGCCCTGTCTAGCACGTTTAATGGTCGGAACTACCATTTTAAACAAAAAGGCGGACCGTAAGGCTCTGTTAGGTTTGTAAGAAACAAGACGTTTCCTAATATAGGGAGGACCAGTATCATGGAGGGCTTTGTAAGTCAGCGTCAGGCTTTTGAAAAGGACTCTCTTGGCTATAGGGAGCCAGTGCAGTTCTTTTAACAGGTTCGAGGCACTAGCACGTCTGGGAAGCCCATAGATAGCCCGAGCAGCTGAATTCTGAACTACTTGAAGTCTCCTTTCAAGGTATTTAGGGAGACCCAAGTAGAGGGCATTTGCGTAATCCAATCTGGACCCTACAAGTGCTTGGACAATGACCCTACGATGATTGATTGAAATCAAGGGAAGACATTTTCTAAGCATCCGGAGGATGCCGAAAAATTTCCCAGAGAGGCAAGATATTTGAGGCCCAAAGGTTAAGTCATTGTCAACAATAATTCCAAGATTTTTGGCTTTGACACTTGCATTTGCAGGTGGAAACAAGTCCAGCGGCCACCAGCTTTTCCAATTTGGTTCTATGGTACAGCCAAAAAAAAGCAGCTCCGATTTATCGGAGTTGCATTTTAAGCCGCGTCCTCGGAACCAACCAAAGACTGCCTCTAGGCATCCTCTGATGCGAGCCCCGTCAAACACCTCATTCTTGTCACAGGTAAACAAGAGCTGGGTGTCGTCGGCGTAGGACACGATCTGGGCGCCGTGGGACTCCGCCATCTCTGCAAGGGGGGCCAGAAAGATGTTAAAAAGCAGGGGGCTGAGAATAGACCCCTGAGGGACCCCTACTTCCAGAGGTGCCATAGCGGCGGAGTGTGGGGGCGCCCAGATCGTTTGCCGACGGCCGGCTAGGAAGGATTTCAGCCAGTTCCACACCGTCCCCCGAAGACCACATTCCCAGAGTCGTGTTAGGAGGGTATCATGGGGAACGGTGTCGAACGCCGCAGACAGGTCCAACATAGCCAACATGGCCTTTCCTCCCGCATCCAACACTTCTCTAATAGCGATGGTGACTTCAAGTAACGCGGTCTCTGTGCTATGGTTAGCACGAAAACCGGATTGAGTGTTGTGCAACAGATGATTCTCTTCGATAAAATTTGAGATTGATCTGTGCACATGTCTTTCGGCCACCTTCGCTAGAGCAGGAAGAAGCGAGATTGGCCTATAGTTGGCATGAATGATGGGATCAAGGGCTGGTTTTTTTAGAAGTGGAAGAATGAGAGCACACTTCCAAGCCCGCGGGACTACACCAGAAGACAGTGAGGAGTTAAGGATGGAATTGATGAGGCCATTTAGGGCTGGGGCTATTTTATTGAGGCATGAGACAGGACAGGGATCAAGCGGAGAGCCTGATTTCAGTCCTGTAAGATGGTCTAAGGAGGAGGCCAGACTCAGCGGGGGGAATTCCCAGAGAGTGGGAGCTGGGACAGATTGTAAGGCGGAGGGGGCCTCAGGTGGGCCAACCTGAGTTTGTTCAGAGTAAGCGGCAAGAGAGGCTTGGATAGATGTTATCTTATCTACAAAATAATGTGCCAATTCAATCAGCCAGGGTTCTGAATGTGATTGGGCAGGAGAGCCTGAGGATGGAGAAGTAAAATCCTTGAAAATCTTAAAGATTTCCTTGCAGGAATTACCTGAATCATCAATACGCCGTTCCAGATAAGACTTTTTTGCTTTCCACAACAGCTTGTGGTAAGATTTAGTCAGATTTTTTAGTGTTATTTTCTCAAGAGGATTATAATCCTTCCTCCAAGCTCTTTCAGCTCTCTTACAATTTTGGCGAGTTTCCCTGAGCTGAGAGGTAAACCAAGGGGCAGAAGACCGTTTGTTCCCATTTTTAACTATTTTCTCAGGAACCAGAAATGCCAGTCTTGCCGTAAGCCACTCAGCAAAATAGGCGAGGTCATCTTCCACGTTGCCTGATAAGGTGCAGGGTGTACATTCCATAGCCTGCAGTAGCAACTCATTTGAGAGAAGATGGAAGGGTCTAGACGATCGCTTGGAAGAGACAATGGGTTTCATTCTAGAGGAAGGGGTACATGGAAGGAAAAAAGTAATTAAATAATGATCTGACCATAACACCGGCTGAGGAACTTGAACGTCAATAGTAGTGGTAGAATAGACTTGGTCCAGAATGTGGCCCTTATTATGCGTAGGCTCATAAATAAATGGTAGTAACCCTAGTGCAGTAGTTATCTCCGTAAGTTTCATAGTATCAGGATTTGTTGGCTCATCCATATGTATATTTAGGTCGCCTAGGAGTAAGCAGTGCTTCGATTTGAGACAGGGGACTGAGAGTGCTACCTGTAGTTCGTCCAAGAAAGGACCTAGGGCGCCGGGGGCTCTGTATAACAGAATGCCGGTATATGCCTGGTAGGAGGATAGATGGAGTGTGAAGCCCAGGGCCTCGGTCTCCTGAATGTTGTCAATCGGGAAGGTGGTGCAGCGCAACAGCTTATTTACTATAATCGCCACACCGCCCCCACGCCCAGTTGATCTATCCTTTCTAATAACTGAATAGTTTGGAGGGATGGCATGAGCTAAGTCCGGGGCCGAGGAGTCATTAAGCCAGGTTTCAGTCACAAAAAGACAGGATACATTAGAGTTGTAGAGCAAGTTCCAAATGTCCAGCACATGGCAACCCAAGGAACGTGTATTAAGAAGTAGGCAGACGACTGGGGTCGGTTGGGGAATCAATATAGGCTTTTCATATTTAGGAAGATGCCAGCCACAGTTATTACAGCCTTTCCTTAGGGCACGACTACCAGGGAAAACATAATGACAGCGGCCTACCGGAGGACGAAGGTTTAAAAGGGTCTCAGAAGTGTAGGAACGCAACATAATTAGGAAAAAGATGAACAAAACACCTACCAGATAAAAGTGCCGGCCATTTGTGAAATGAGAGTGATGAGAAAAAAAGGACACAGATATAGCACACTGGACTCAGAGCCCTTTGGCCCAACTACCAAACGAAGAATGCATTTGAGGGGTGTTATACCCTAAAGACGCCTGTAGTAGCTTCGCCCCTACTTATCCCACCTCGACCTGGTTGTTCTCCCTGGGAACTCATGACTACGGTCATGTACACCATAAAGGCCTTGAGTCCCTTCCCTGGGATCGCCTATTTTACATGTATGACCGCTTCATGCGCTCTTCTTCTTCTCTGCTACAAGAAGCCTTGATGGTAGACTTGTCAAATTGCTGCATGTGGCGGAGCCCCATGTTTCTAGTCCTTGCATTTTGCAAATAATGTTATTAACTGAATGGCAACCCCATGTAATAGGCCTGATTCTGAAATAGAGGAGAACTTGAGGGCCTATTATTTGGGTGGACAGAGCCAGAACTGAGACATGTGTCTGGCTTGGCCCCAAGAGTATGTACGAATACGGAGCCATGAAAAATTTTGCTACTTATATTGTGCAACAAACATAAAATAAAAATACGATGCAATCGCTTCAAAATTCAAAAGATGTATTTCTTACAAAAAATATATATATTTTGTATTGAATTTTTTAAACCATAACCAAATGCAATCCACTTGCTTTGCGCCTACAGAGCATATTACGAGGTTCTTGTCTCTCATTATATAGTAAAGTATTGATCTTTGTCGCTGATACATTAGCAAAAACGCTGCATCATTTCCACCACAGTGCATAGAAGCATAGCAAAACATACATTTTTTTTTAAGTGAAAGTTTTTATTGTTTCATTTAATTAAAACCACAACAATACATCTTATAAAATCGGCTGCAAAACATACATACATATTATCCTTACTCACTGACATTTGAGATCGATTCTGCCTGTGGGGGTTCATATATGTTTCCTCTGAATGCATTCCATGTACCCCCTATCCTAGACCACTTGTTGGGGCATGCTCTGTGCATATAGACCGCTCTTTCCGCCCAAAAAATGTATTTCTTAAACATGCAGAAGCCTTTTAATTTTGTACATCAGATGATGTCAATGCATATAAACAAGTTTAATAAAACTGATAGTTTTTTTAGAAATATTCATTGCTCAACCCGACAATGTCATTAGTGAACTAAGCAGCAAGTGAGTAGTCAAGTTCAAATTCAAGTTCAAGTTCAGAAATCTTTATTCGATGATTAAAAAACATCATAAAAGCACATATATACAGTTAAAAAAATACAATTAAGTACAATATCTGAACTCAATCTAAAAATCGCTGATACAGATAAAAGGTAGAAACGAATTTTATCTTAAACATTGATTAACTCAGTCCTCTAGTGTTTCTCAGCCTTACTGAGACCTTAATGAAATTCATAATACAGCATAAAGTGCGCATATCGTTTGCTCTTTGTAGAAAGAGCAGGGCAGCTTCAGCATGACAGAATTTCGCCTGTTTTCAGATATCTACCAAAAATTTCAGTCTAGGCGTCCTATAAAAAAGACATAAAAGTACAAAATGAAGGAGACCGATTGTCGCAGCCGGAGGCACGCTTCTGCTCAATTGTTAAAGTGTGGCAGGGTATGCTCAGACGTGAGTACTTTGCTCACTTTGCCACTGGATTCAAGCAAGCCGGGCTGATGAAGGCTGAAATTGCCAGAAACTGGTCCTCGGTAGCTTATTTCCGGTCCAGGGAAGGCATTGGCTTGGCAGTTCGGGCTGGACTGTTCCCATGAGGCACAGGGTCAGACTGATTTGCATATGGCCATGTCTGAACTGGGGTGGCAGAGTGGGCTAAAGAATGGTGATGGATTAAACCCAGATCAGTTGACTGGGGGTGAGTGTTTGATTCGCTCAAACGCTCCGTCAATCATCCCCTTTTGTATCGCAATTGTTAAAGTAGTCATTTAAATGCTAAACGTGTCCTAGATTCCTATTATAGAAGGCACAACATTATAGATTATTAAATCAAGCATAAGAGGTGGTTTTACAGCGCACAACTTGAAGTAGTTAGAATTGTGGCTATGTAGGATAATAAAGAAAAAAGATGGCTCCAAAATAAAAGATTTGTTTAGGATCACACAATTTGAAGAAGCAGGGAAGCAGGTATTGATTTAAGTGTTTCTGGTTTCACATTTTGAAATTCAGTCTCCAGTTGCATATCTCTGGCGCCAATTCACATAAAAGGTTAATCTTTTGTCTTTTATTCTCGGGTCAAAACCAGAAAAACACATAGATAGCAGACCCGACACAGGGCCCTGAGCCCAAATGCCAAGTAATTAATGCATTAATTTGGGAGGGTGTCACACCCCCAAACAACCCCCTTGAAGCTATGCCCTGATCTCCAGGCAGCAACTTCAGAACACTTTCTGGACCTGAGGACGAACTGAAGAGGACTGGACCTGCTGTCTTTGACCTGAGAGGAGCCATGAAGGACTGGACTGCTCTTCTTGTACTCAGGAGAAAGAAGTAGTGGGTGCATAATCCCACTCTATGTTCATGGGATGGGGGAGTGCAACCTAGAATACACCCTCACACACTTTCACTCACTCATTCTTTTACGTCTAGTTACTGGTGAACGTGGGAGTGATGAGTAGGGGTGTGGAGAAAATCTGATGACGGAGCTTGTACGTGTGTCCATTAATTTCATCATATATATGGTTTTATTTGCTATTTATGGCATTGGGCATTGCTTTAAATGGACAAGTACTCTGTCCGGTACTGAGTACCAGCACTTCTTCCATTTGAAAGGGTGAGTAGGTGCACTTCTCCGCAGTGCTGCCAGTGCACTTCTCAGGAGCAAGCAGAATAACAGATACTGTAAATAGCGAGCACCTTCACTTCTATAGTTCCATTTAATGCACTAGCGTAGAAGCATATTCGAGTATATTGGTCAGAATTACTGAGAGATGAAAATGGCCCTTAAAATGACTGCACAAAATAGGTTTATCAAAGTATAAATAACGCACGTCCTGATACAGCGCTCTCTGTGCATGTGGGGCCCCTGCTCTATTGCCGGTGAGTCTCACAGACGTGGGAGGTAAGAAGTGTTCTTATGGGTCCTTCTGGTTCTGCTGTTAATTCCTTCTCTGCTGTTCAGTGAGTGGGTTTTAATGGAGCGGTCCCTTTAAAAGTCTACTTGAAAGCCCTATGCTGCTCTGGTGGCAGCTCTGAGCACTGAGAATTGAAATATGAAAAAGATGCAATAACATACAACGTGGCTTGTTGGTCTAGGGCTATGATTCTTGCTTAGGGTGCGAGAGGTCCCGGACGAGCCCCATTTTCTTTCTTATTTTTCTCATATTTAAATTTTTTAATTTTTATTTAATGCGTTTTAAATAAGGAAAAAGGTTTTTTTTTATCTTTCTGGTGTGTTTTTCAGTGCCCCTATTTTAAAACAAAAATATTAAAATCAAAAGATGGCTCGTCCAGGATTTGAACCCGGGACCTCTCGCACCCAAAGCAAGAATCATACCCCTAGACCAACATGCCACTGAGAAGTTCATTTACCAATAGGGTTTACATGTGGGTACACGTAGAGCTCGTGCTCTATATTTTCGCAGCAGTTCTGCACATTGCACTGGAAGTGGCAAAAATTAGACCTTGTTGAGGGAAGATGGTGCACACACAGTGACTTCTTTTAGAAAATGTTCACGTCCTTTTATTTCAAACGATTTACAACAAGAAGACATTAATTTAAAGAAAAAAATGGATTACACTCATCCCCAAATTACACTCATTTCCCTTGCACGAGGTTGTTTCAAATTTGTGAATAGAATATAGTAAGTTTGTTACATTTATAAGATGCAAAACAGAGGTATCTGATAATGAGCAGAGATGTCAACGAGCGGAAGCCCGAGTGGGATCCGGCTGCACACAGACTGCACTTCCGATTATCACTGGTTGAAACCGGTGCACCGTGACAGACAGACAGGAGGTGGCGCTACGGAGACAACATTGAATATCGAAAAGGAGAGCAATTAGCGAATTCCAACCTTAAAGAGCTTGCAAAGATTATTTATACTAAGAGCGTTGGCCTTTAAGAACAAAAATAGAATTCATAGATTTAAAAAAAAGTAAAATAAACGAACAGCCCGAACAGGGACTTGAACCCTGGACCCTCAGATCAAAGCCTGATGCTCTACCGACTGAGCTATCCGGGATCATTTGAAAATTTGCAGGCTTATGTTTATATATGGAATAAAAAATGGCGTCCCCACACTGCTGTTTTCATTGTTTCATAGTTTTCCTCTGTTTCCTGAGCCCTTCGTATCAATCCAGACAGGATCCATCAGAGAGTTTAACACTCTGAGTGTCTCCCCCGCACTGTGCTCACCACGCATTCTGCCTGCAGAATGAAGGAGCTGTTTGCATGTCATCACATTCACACAACATTAGTGGAAGAGCTCGAGTGCTCCTATGTGCGACTGCTTGTGAGTAGAGTGTGCACATGCATATGTGTGACTGCTCGTGAGTGGAGCGTGCATGTGTGCGACTGCTCGTGAGTGGAGTTTGAGCTTGAATTTGTGTAACTGCTTGTGAGTGGAGTGTGTGCGACTGCTCGTGAGTCGAGTGTGCATGTGTGTGACTGCTATTGAGTGGAGTTTGTGCTTGCATGTGTGTGACTGCTTGTTGGAAATGGCCCTTTTTGCAGGGTTATCCCCAAATATTTTGATTTTTCCTCCTATTATTTCCTGACCTGTGTGCATTGGTTTTAGGACTATGGGCACTTAACCACTCCAAATCAGTGCTAAAGTGCATATGCTCTCTGTGTAAACTGTGTTATGGATTGGTTTTTTCATGATTGGCTATTTGATTCATGTGTCAGTCCCTAGTAAAGGGCACTGCGAGTGCCAGGGCATATAAATCAAATGCTGTTGGTGGGCTGCAGCACTGGATTGTGCCACCCACGCAAACAGCCTGTAAAGTGTAACTCTGGCCTGCCATTGCGTAGCCTGTCGACAGCCTAGGGCTGCCATGTCGAATTGGCAAGTGCACACACTTGCAAGTCCCTAAACCTTCCCTTTTCTACATGTAAGTCGACCCTGAGGTAGGTCCAATGTACCCCCATGGGCAGGGTGCACTGTATGTGAAAGGTAGGACATGCGCTGGTGTGTGTGGCATGTCCTGATAGTGAATTTAATTTATTTTTATTTATTTTAAAAGTTTTATAGAGCGCGAACAAGATCCTTACGGATATCAGAGCTCTTTACATACAGAATGGGATAAAAAGGCAAGGAGTAATAATTAAAGAAAACATTTTGTGCAAAGATGAGCAAATGGTTACAAAAAAAGAAACAAGGTAAGGTAGCAACGGTGCATAGGTGGTCAATATACCTAGTCATAGGAGGAAGAGTACTGAGTTACGAGATTACATTAGTCAAAGTTCAGGTAAATGTAGCTAATAGGAGAGATTTTACTTCTTTTTTGAAGGATGCCGAGGATGAGATAAGTCTGATTTCTGGAGGGAGGGCATTGCAGATCCTGGGCGCCATCCCTGAGAAGGAGCGTTTATAGGTTTTTTTCTTGTGAAATATCTGAGGTTTCAAAAGAAGATTGTCTGCACTTCTTGTCACTCTTGAGCCACCCGAGATTGTCAGTTTCTGAGCGAGGTAGCTGGGGGAGTTGTGGTGTATAGCCTTGTGGGTCATGCAGGCGATTTTCAGATGTATTCTAGCTTCGTAAGGCAGCCAGTTGAAAGATTTTAGATCAGGAGAAATGTGTGAAAGTTTTTTTGAGCCCGTGATTAGTCTGGCTGCAGCATTAATAGAGGCTTTTAATGGTGCGGTTGTCGATATGGGGAGACCACAGAGGGCAGCACTTCCATAATCTACTGGAGGGATGACTAGGGCTTGGACTGCAGTTCTGAAGTCATTGGGAGGAAGGAAAGTGTTCAATTTCCGCAATGTGTTGATTTGGAAATTAGCTCCCTTCGTTGCATTGCTGATGTGATGATGCATATTGAGATTGCAGTCAAGGGTTATGCCTAAAGATTTTGCTGAGTCCACAATAGTAGGTTGAACGTTGAGTGCAATGAGATGGAGCGTTAAGTTTGAGGTGATTCTCTGCCAGCAAAGTCTGTATGTTCCTAAGCGTTGTGTTGAGTATTTTGATGTCATCAAGGGTGTGTATTTTAAGGTAGAGCTGGGCATTGTCTGCGTACATGTGAAATTGAACATTAGATGCTTGAAGTAGTGCGGTAAGTGGTTCCATGAGTAGATTGAACAGAGTAGGGGAGAGGGAGGATCCTTGAGGGACACCAAGTGTTACAGGAACTGGTGTGGACATAGTATTGTTAATCTTGAATTTCGCTGGGGATATACTGAGGTAGTGCTTGATCCTTGTGTGCGCCACCCCATTGCTACAGCCTGGTCCTGCTGGATGGGAGATCGGCAGCGGAATGGCAGTGACCTGAAGAGCGACCAGGAGGCGCGCTACTGAGCGGAGGTACCCGTATACGATCCTTGGTGCTCCCCTGCGGTGTTCGCTGAGTGCCTGGTCTGCTGGCTCTGCGTAAGGACAGGATGTCGAAATCCACTAAGCCTAATAGTATCACACAGTATACAACCCAGCGTCTGCCGTCGCATTGGATTACGCGGTAGACAGGTCTAGAGGAGTGCGCGGATGTGCCGGCGGAGCCTTCCCGGGCGGAGTTGCTGAAGGCCATACAGGGCTCCCATTCTGCGCTGGAGCGGCAGATAGAGACTGTATCGCTTGATGTCAACCTCCTGCGAACGGATCTTCGCAAAGTGGCGGATAAGGTATCGGATGCGGAGGGTAACATTACCAAGTTACACGGGCAGGTGGCTTCCCTCCAGAAGACAGTCACGCAACTCAACTCTACGACGCACGCATTGGAACGAAGAGCTGAGGACGCGGAGGGTAGGGCGCGCCGCAGCAACATTAGAGTCCTGGGTGTGCCGGAGCGATTGGAGGCGGGGAATGCCGAGCGTTTCCTGGAGGACTGGATTCGGACTCAACTGTGCCCGCATGGGCTATCAAATGTATTTGTCATCGAACGGGCGCATAGGGCCATGGTCCCCCCCCACGCCCGGGGGAGCCCCCGAGGGCATTGATTGCGAAGATCCTGAACTATAAAGTCCGGGATTGCATTCTGAAGGCGGCGAGGAAGACGGAGTCTCTCACCATTGAGAACAGCCGCATATGCATCTATCCTGATTACACCCAACAGGTGCAAGAGCAGCGGAAGTCCTACCTGGGAGTCAAGCAGAAGCTCCGGGAGATGAAGCTACAATATATGCTGTTATATCCGGCCAAGGTCAAGGTGATATCTCAGGGCCGGGCGCATTTCTTCGAATAGCCCGCTGAGGTGTGGGAGTGGCAGGAGATACAGGGGTGACGACATGCCCCCGGGAGAGCGAGGGGGGCCCCGTGAGACCTGGGGGAACCATCCCCAGAGACGACGATGCAGAAGGCGGAGACGTTGGGACCTTCCTTGGCGAGGGATGGTCCAGAGTCCTCGGGCGCATCCGCCCCTGGGGACGTGTTGGTTCCAGATACCCTGCAGGACATTGTGCCAGGTACAGACTCTACGGCTCCGGTGATCCCAGAGACTGGAATGTCTGAACTGCTGCCGGGGACGGCTCTGTCATAAGGTACTGTTGGAGTGAAGAGTGTTGTGCTCTGCTTTGGGGGCTTTAGTGCTGGGCCTTGAGTTTGTATGAGGTACCTGGGAGCCGTGCTGTTCGAGCTTGAATGACGGAGTGGAGCGTAGGACCTGTATCCCGTTGGAACGACCTTATGTGGCGGTGTCTGTCTTTATTTTGGCTGGGGAGGGCCCTACTTCGGGACTGATGCCGGCGGCCAAGCCCAGGTTCATTCCTGTACATCTGGGTCCCATGGGGAGCTAGAAGGGGGGGTGGGTGGTGTTTGGTTGGGTGTGTGTGTTTGTGTTGGATGGGACGAATAGGGTGGCTGTGTACGTCCTGGCACCAGCAGGGGGAGGGCAGGATAGCGTGTTTTGGTGTTGCTGTCATCTTGCTCGTGGGTGGGGGTGGGGGTAGATGTTATGGGGGGGTTGTGGGGTTGGGGGTGTTTGGGGGGCTGGTGGGGTTGGGAGGGGAAGTTGTTGCTGGCATCGAGAGTACTGTGTTTCTGGTTTTTGAATGGCTGATCAGATGGGCTAGGTCCCCCGGCCTGGATGCTGGTTGGGCCCGTGGGTGGCGGAACACGCTGTTTGTAATATATGGCCAGGTTGGGCGTGATCTCCTGTCATGGGGTTTAAATTCTTAACTTGGAACGTGCGTGGATTGGGCACTTGCACTAAAAGATACAGGGTCCTTTCATTCCTCCGACGCCATGGCGTCTCCATTGCGTGCCTCCAGGAGACCCACTTGAACGAAGAGGGTGCCTAGATGCTGTCCAAAAAATGGCGGGGCCAGATGTTTCATTCCTCCTATTCTACCTATGCTAGGGGGGTCCTAATCTGGGTGGCACCTGGGGTTCCCTGTGCCATTCAGTATGTTGAGGCAGATGTCGAAGGCAGGTACTTGCTGCTGCGAATCAAGCTGGATGGTAGGGATTTCCTGCTCTTAAATTCCTATGCACCTAACGTTGATGATCCGGGTTTCTTTTCCCATCTCCAGGACCTTATTGTCTCGGACTTGGACACCCCCTTCGTTTGGTTTGGGGATCTTAATTGTGTGTTGGACCCGGATCTAGATCGGCATCCTCCTCGCTCTGGCACGAAACCACGTATGACCGCACGCCTAGGGGAAGTGATGCATAATTTGGGAGCTGTGGATGTGTGGCGTACAGCCATCCCACTCAGAGGCTCTTTACTTGTTACACCCCGACGCACGACACACATAGTAGACTGGACCGCGTCCTTGCGGCCAATACGCCCGCGTCTCTCTCCTTAATAGCATATAAATAGAACGAGTGTTTGCACCAGCTAAAGTCCAAACACCATGGAAATACAGGAGGGACCAACATCATTTTTCCATGTGTAATACTCCTGTGGCTGGAGGCAAATTCCAGCAGAATAGATGGCTCACTGTTAGTTCACAAGGGCTTTGAGTGAGTTTTGACCAGGGTTCAAACTCCAGCAGGGGAAAATCCTTTTTTTTTTTTTTTTTTTTTATTTCTAAATTCCACAAATGAAAGCTGTGCCTTTGTAAATCACCCCCTAGCAGTATCTGGGAGAACTATGGCCTCCTTAGTCATAGTGCATGTGAGGCATTGATGGCATGCTGGGTGGCATGTGGATGGGGGGACAGGTTTTCTATGAAAGAAATCACTTATTTAGTGGAATGAGAATTTGGGGATGATTGTGTAACAATAATAAATGCATGGGGCTATTGGCAGACTGTATGAAAGGAAGGGCTATTTGTATTTAAAGAATGTACATCGAGAGAAGATTTCTGGTATCTAAAGTCCAAAGACAATAGAAATAGAGGAAGGACCGACATCATTATTCTATGACATACATGCCTTTGGCTGGGGAAATTTCAGCACAGTAGATGGCTCAATGTTAGTTCACAGGGGCTTTGAGTGAGTTTTGACCAGGGTTCAAACCCCATCTGGGGAAAATCGTTTTTTATTTTTTTTATTTTATTTCTAAATTCCATAAATGAAAGCTGTGCCTTTGTAAATCACCCCCTAGCAGTATCTGGGAGAACTATGGCCTCCTTAGTCATAGTGCATGTGAGGCATTGATGGCATGCTGGGTGGCATGTGGATAGGGGGACAGGTTTGCTATGAAAGAAATCACTTATTTAGTGGAATGAGAATGTGGGGATGATTGTGTAACAATAGTAAATGCATGGGGCTAGTGGCAGACTGTATGAAAGGAAGGGCTATTTGTATTTAAAGAATGTAAATCGAGAGAAAATTTCTGGTATCTAAAGTCCAAAGACAATAGAAATAGAGGAAGGACCGACATCATTATTCTATGACATACATGCCTTTGGCTGGGGACGTTTCAGCAGAATAGATGGCTCACTGTTAGTTCACAGGGGCTTTGAGTGAGTTTTGACCAGGGTTCAAACCCCAGCTGGGGAAAATCGTTTTTTGAAAAAAAACAAATTTATTTTATTTCTAAATTCCACAAATGAAAGCTGTGCCTTTGTAAATCACCCCCTAGCAGTATCTGGGAGAACTATGGCCTCCTTAGTCATAGTGCATGTGAGGCATTGATGGCATGCTGGGTGGCATGTGGATAGGGGGGACAGGTTTGCTATGAAAGAAATCACTTATTTAGTGGAATGAGAATGTGGGGATGATTGTGTAACAATAGTAAATGCATAGGGCTAGTGGCAGACTGTATGAAAGGAAGGGCTATTTGTATTTAAAGAATGTAAATGGAGAGAAGATTTCTGGTATCAAAAGTCCAAAGACAATAGAAATAGAGGAAGGACCGACATCATTATTCTATGACATAAATGCCTTTGGCTGGGAAAATTTCAGCAGAATAGATGGCTCACTGTTAGTTCACAGGGGCTTTGAGTGAGTTTTGACCAGGGTTCAAACCCCAGCTGGGGAAAATCCTTTTTTTTTGTTTTGTTTTTTAAATTTTATTTCTAAATTCCACAAATGAAAGCTGTGCCTTTGTAAATCACCCCCTAGCAGTATCTGGGAGAACTATGGCCTCCTTAGTCATAGTGCATGTGAGGCATTGATGGCATGCTGGGTGGCATGTGGATAGGGGGGACAGGTTTGCTATGAAAGAAATCACTTATTTAGTGGAATGAGGATGTGGGGATGATTGTGTAACAATAATAAATGCATGGGGCTAGTGGCAGACTGTATGAAAGGAAGGGCTATTTGTATTTAAAGAATGTAAATCGAGAGAAGATTTCTGGTATCTAAAGTCCAAAGACAATAGAAATAGAGGAAGGACTGATATCATTATTCTATGACATACATGCCTTTGGCAGGGGAAATTTCCGCAGAATAGATGGCTCACTGTTAGTTCACAGGGGCTTTGAGTGAGCTTTGACCAGGGTTCAAACCCCAGCTGGGGAAAATGGTTTTTTTTTTTTTTTTTTTAATTTTATTTCTAAATTCCACAAATGAAAGCTGTGCCTTTGTAAATCACCCCCTAGCAGTATCTGGGAGAACTATGGCCTCCTTAGTCATAGTGCATGTGAGGCATTGATGGCATGCTGGGTGGCATGTGGATAGGGCGGACAGGTTTGCTATGAAAGAAATCACTTATTTAGTGGTATGAGAATGTGGGGATGATTGTGTAACAATAATAAATACATGGGCTAGTGGCAGACTGTATGAAAGGAAGGGTTATTTGTATTTAAAGAATGTAAATCGAGAGAAGATTTCTGGTATCTAAAGTCCAAAGACAATAGAAATAGAGGAAGGACCGACATCATTATTCTATGACATAAATGCCTTTGGCTGGAGCAATTTCAGCAGAATAGATGGCTCACTGTTAGTTCACAGGGGCTTTGAGTGAGTTTTGACCAGGGTTCAAACCCCAGCTGGGGAAAATCTTTTTTTTTTTTTTTTTAAATTTTATTTCTAAATTCCACAAATGAAAAGCTGTGCCTTTGTAAATCACCCCCTAGCAGTATCTGGGGAACTATGGCCTCCTTAGTCATAGTGCATGTGAGGCATTGATGGCATGCTGGGTGGCATGTGGATAGGGGGACAGGTTTCCTATGAAAGAAATCACTTATTTAGTGGAATGAGAATGTGGGGATGATTGTGTAACAATATTAAATGCATGGGGCTAGTGGCAGACTGTATGAAAGGAAGGGCTATTTGTATGTAAAGAATGTAAATCGAGAGAAGATTTCTGGTATCTAAAGTCCAAAGACAATAGAAATAGAGGAAGGACCAACATCATTATTTTATGACATATATGCCTTTGGCTGGAGAAATTTCAGCAGAATAGATGGCTCACTGTTAGTTCAGAGGGGCTTTGAGTGAGTTTTGACCAGGGTTCAAACCCCACCATGGGAAATTATTTTTTAATATTATTTTTATTTTTTTAAACAATTTATTTATTTTAGCAGAGTGAAACATAGTCCTTTGGAAATGCTCAACTGATAATAATGAAAGACCAAGTAGAAAATCTATGGCATATGTCACATCAGATGTGGCATATGCCACATGACAGAGTGACACGTGTCACATGCCAGACTTGGGCTCCAACCCCTTCTCCAGATGTGAGCAGACGGGCTTGCCTTAGGCGCGTCCGCTGTGCATCCATGACAGCATTGGGCATTAATGGTGTGGAGAGGTGAAACACACGCCTCCTCCACAGTCAAATGGCAGGTAAATGTATTTTAAAAAAACGCACTAAAATACGTATGACACAGTGCATAAAAACTATGTTAAAAGGCTGGTGCTTTTAAAGGTTAGCAGCAAGTGATCAGACCTAACAATACTTAGGCAGACTCACGGCCCTCGTAGCTCCGATCTGCTGCTCGTCCGAAACAGCATTGGGCTTTAATGGTGGGGAGTGGGGAAACACACGCCTCCTCCACACCCCCAATGCGTCAGTGGCGAGGGAGGATCGCTTTTGTTTGTTTGTTCCGGTCTCCGCCCCACACTCAATCTGCGAAAGCTATGGTGGACCGGGGTCAGGACCGGAAATGCAGGCAGTCAAATGGCAGGTAAATGTGGGGCATATTACCAACCAATAGAGATAATTTTTGTCTCTAACTTATTTAGAGACAAAAATTATCGCCGCAAATCGGCGATTTTTATCGCAGATAAACCTTGCTATTAGCAAGGTTTATCGCAAATGCGATAAAAAACGGCCGCAATGCATGAATATCGCTGAAAAGTCAGCGATATTCATGCATTATCGAGCAAATGCTCTTAGCCATGTTATCCACCTCCCATTGGATAACATGGCTAGGAACTGCTCCTGGGCAAGTGTTAGCTTTTGGAGATATTCGCGCTTAGCGCGAATATCTCCAAAAGTTGGTAATAGGAGATAGCAATGTTAGCGACTGTTTTCAGTCGCTAACATCTTGGCACGCCCACTTTGCATGTCATTAGTGATAAATATCACTGACATACAAAGCGGGGCCCAAGATGGTCACTATCTCCTATTAGCTGTCGCTAACTGGTGTTAGCGACAGCTTGGTAATAGGGAGATAATTTTATCTCCGCTTTCTTGGCTTTTAAAGCCAAAAAAGCGGAGATAAAGCCCCTTGATAATATGCCCCTGTATTTTTTAAAAACGCTCTAAAATAAGTATGACACAGTGCATAACAACTATGTTAAAAGGCTGGTGCTTTTAAAGGTTAGCAGCAAGTCACCAGACCTAACAATGCTTAGGCAGACTCACAGCCCTCTTAGCTCTGGTCGGCTGTGCGTCCGTGACAGCATTGGGCTTTAATGGTGGGGAGAGGTGAAACACACGCTTTGTAGTGCACCCGCTCTTAGAATGCCAGACTACACCAAAAAGTTCATACTCTTTTTCCATAACCATGCTGGGTGTGCTCTGTCTGTGTTGAAGAGGTCAAAAGTCTGACTACTTTCCAGCGACCCTCGATCCTGTATCTGAAGCATTGCCTGGTTATCTCAAAGTGGTTTCATTGGTTAGTCTAATGATTCATCAAACCAAGGGGATAGTGATGGGTCATCCACTTATTGTGATGACACCACATTCGATTGAAATTCTCATGAATCGTACCTGCACACAGCATTTGACCAACAATGGCTTATCCCGCTATGAGAGAACCATTCTGGCAGGAGAAAACGCATCCACACTAACACCTTGAACCTAGCTTCCCTATTGCCCACCCCAGAAGGAGATGAAAAGGGTGAGTTTGAGTATAACTGTGTGAGTGTTACCAAGTTATGCACAAAGCTGAGATAAGGCATATTGAATGTTCTCCTTCCTAAATCTGAAAATACCATGTTTGTTGATGATTCTTGTTTGAGAGACTAGCTTGGCATATTGAGAGTCACATTTGCTATATGCACCCTAAGCGGGGTCATGGAAGCATCCTACCTACCTGTGAGATGTAGCCTCAGCACAAGCAGCAGTTTTAATTGCCCTTGGGCAAGTCTATTGTACATCAGAGGTCCCACCAGTTACCATTTACACTGACAGCTAGTATCGATTCGGGATTTTGCACAACTTTGGTCAGCCGTGGTCACATAGAGGATTTATGACCTCTTCTGACTCACCCATTAAAATGGTCCACATGTCTCTAACTTGTTGGAATTACTTCCAAGGACAAAGGAGTTTGCTATGGTAAAATGTGCTTCCTATAAGAGTGGAAATTATTTTGTTAACAGAGGCAATCACTATGCAGATGAATTTGCTCGATATTGCACTCTTGAGCATCTTCTACATAGATAAGCCATGCAATGTGGAGGGAGAAATTATACCAAATATGCTGGATCTTCAGTGAGCTGAGGAAATTAAAACATATCGACCCAGAGATTGAAAAAGCAAAGTGTGAAAAGATGGGTGTATGAAGGATGATATTCACATAGGTAAGGTTGATGGCCCTTTCAATCGTTTCCAGATTGATTTCTTGGAGATGCTCTCACGTAACCAGCAAAGGTATATCCTTGTTATTGTTTGCTTGTTTTCCTGTTGGGTGGAGGCATATCCCACCATGAGTTGTGACAGTCTGACAGTTGCCAAATTACTGTTGCAGGATCTGATTAAGAATTTTGGATGCTACTTCATCTTGACTTAGATCAAGGAATTCACTTTAAGGGTGAGGTGATGAAGCTGTTATGCATGATGTTGCCACAGCACCGAGACCGCCCTCATCGCAGCCACCAACGACATCCGAGCCCTGCTCGACAACGGGGAAACAGCGGCCCTCATCCTCCTGGACCTCTCTGCAGCGTTCGACACTGTCTGCCACCGCACCCTAGTTCAACGCCTCAGCAACATTGGTATCCAAGAAAAGGCACTGGAGTGGATCCTCTCGTTCCTCGTTGGAAGAACACAAAGAGTCCGCCTCCCCCCGTTCCGATCCGAGGCCACCGAAGTAATCTGCGGCGTACCGCAAGAATCATCGCTCAGCCCAACCCTCTTCAACATCTACATGAGACCTCTCGCAGCCATCCCACGCCAACACAACCTCAACATCATCTCCTACGCCGACGACACCCAGCTGATCCTCTCCCTCACCAATGACCCCGCCACCGCCAGAACCAGCCTACACGAAGGGATGAAAGACGTCGCCGAGTGGATGAAGAACAGCCGCCTGAGACTGAACTCAGACAAGACGGAAGTCCTCATCCTGGGACCACCACCCTCCGCCTGGGACGACTCCTGGTGGCCTCCCGCCCTGGGCACCGCTCCCAAGCCAACAGACCACGCACGCAACCTGGGCTTCATCCTGGACTCCTCCCTCTCGATGACCAGACAAGTCAACGCCGTCTCCTCGTCGTGCTTCAACACCCTGCGCATGCTCCGAAAGATCTTCCGCTGTATCCCGACCGAAACCAGGAAGACGGTAACCCAGGCACTCGTCACCAGCCGACTGGACTACGGGAACACGCTCTACGCGGGAACCACAGCCAAACTACAGAAAAGACTCCAGCGCATACAAAACGCCTCCGCCCGACTCATCTTGGACATCCCCCGACGCAGCCACATCTCCGGCCACCTGAGGGACCTGCACTGGCTCCCCGTCAGCAAAAGGATCACGTTCAGGCTCCTTACCCACGCACACAAGTCTCTCCACGACCTGGGCCCCAAGTACCTCAACGACCGCC
Organism: Lissotriton helveticus; assembly: GCF_964261635.1. NCBI lineage: Eukaryota > Metazoa > Chordata > Amphibia > Caudata > Salamandridae > Lissotriton > Lissotriton helveticus. The sequence continues at coordinate 1,827,452,231 of NC_136067.1, forward strand.
TGACCTTCTACACACCCACCCGCCAGCTACGCTCTACAAGCCTCGCCCTCGCCGCCGTACCACGCATCCGAAGAGCCACCACCGGAGGAAGATCCTTCTCCTACCTGGCAGCCAAGACATGGAACTCCCTCCCCATCCACCTCCGGCTGACACAGGACCATCTCGCCTTCAGGAAACAACTCAAGACCTGGCTGTTCGAGCAGTAGCGGACCCCCTCCCCTAAGCGCCTTGAGACCCTGCCGGGTGAGTAGCGCGCTATACAAATGCTATGATTGATTGATTGATTGATTGATTGTTGGGGATAGACCAAAGATTCCATTGTAGTGACTGACCAGAAGCTTCAGGCATTGTCGAAAGGCTAAACAGGACTGCCAAAGAAAAAGTGCCCAAAAGCTTGTGCATTCACATCTCTCAAATGGACTGATGTGCTTCCTCTGGCATGAGCATTCGAAGTACACCATGCAAATTAACAGGACTGTAGCATGCAGCATCATGAGGTGTGAATAGGGAGAGCCATGAGAATTCCTTCTGTTTCAGCTGCTGCTCTTGTGAATATCACAGATAATCTGGTTCTCAAATACTGCAAAGGGTTGGCTGATGTGCTGCTCTCTGTCTCTCATCAGCTCGCTGCTGCTACTCCAGCTGGGCAAGTGTCTCCATGTTATGACCTGAACGTAGGCGACTGAGTTAGCATGCAGAAGCACGTTTGCAAGCTGTGCCTGGAGGAACATTGGAGAGGCCCTTACCAGGTGATCCAGATTAACAACACTGCTGTAAAATGTGCTGGACTGCCAAACTGGTTACATGCCTTACACACCAAGAGGGTGGGATGGGAAGAAGAAGAAGTGATAACCAACATTCACTAACTTCTCGAGTCCACGTAGGTTTGAGATTCCTGAGGCATCGGATGAGGGAGGAGAAGAAGACTAGTCTGAACCATCCATCCCCTGCAGCAGAACTATAACAGTGGAGAGAGCGGATTGATAGTACCACTATTTCAGATTCAGCTGAGACACCAGACTCTGGACTAAACATTTGCTTATGCACAGACAGCAAGAACTCATGGTGCTCTAAGTCAAATCCATCGGCACCTATTGCTCATGAACTAGAGAGTGATACAGCAAGACGTTCTGCCTTTGAGAGTGAATCAGCTTCATCTGAACCAGAAATCACAAGTACATCCCAGAATCGGACTGTGGGACAGTCATCCTCTTTTCCCTGATTCACCTGTGGTTTTGACTAATACAGGTGGTTACTGATTCTGATTGTGCCCTGGGCTCTGCTAACCCGACCTATTACCTGTGCTGTGTTTAAAAGGTATATGGTAATTAGGAGTAATTACAATTTGTATGACATCCTGCCTGTAAGCCCTTAGTATATGGTAAGCCATGTAGATATAGAGGCAGAGCAGATTTAATGCACGTACGTTTGCACTGCTTTGTGGCCGGCTGTCATTTTAAAAGTCAGCCCTTCCTTGCAGACTGCTTTTAAATTGAAATAATATGCAAATTCGACTTTGGAATGAAAGGTACTTCCAAAGTCTTAAACTGCCTTATGTTTACACATACGTCAACCCCTAAGGTCTCTCCCAGGTTTCCCTCTTCGAGAATCATGTGCCTTGTAACTATAAGCAGGTACTTCATAAAATATGTTTTATATGCCCTGGGGAGGGAAAAACTGCCAATATTGTTTGTCCTCATTGTACTACATTAGCTGCATAGGCTAACATGCGAAGGCTTTATTAACCTTTAATAAAGCCTGACTATTGACAGGAGTGAGCTAAAATGATACTTCAAATAGTCTAAATAATAGGATAAATCCAACAACTTGCCAACATTAGAATACTTATAACTATGACAGAGAAGTTATAGAACTTGCTTTTCTGATATGCCTAAATCCAGCTCTAGAGTAGCCTCTCCTGATTGGCCAGCCTTATACAGGCGGAGTCAAGCTGCTCTGATGAGGTGTGAAGTGGCGGAAGGAGATCTGCAAGCTTCAGAGCAAAAGGCAGGAAGGGGGCTGGGTAGCCAAATGGTCTTCAAAGAGGGAAACACACATAGGACAGGAAACAGGCCCATCCCCACCCAGATGGGAACCACTTTATTTGAATTAGCAGAGGGGCTGGAATGGGAGTGTTAGGAAAAGTTAGCCATGCCTGCAGGTTGGATTAGCAAGACCATTTTGGATTTTGACAAAGTGCTTTCTGGGGCAAACATATGCCCCACTTTCAAGGAAGTTGTCAAACTTGAGGTTGGCGCCCTGTACCCCATTGGTCAGGTGTACTCCCTGCTTGTAACCCCAGAAGCTTGGATAAATATGGGAGAGCTACCCAGCAAATGAGATACCTGCCTGAAGAAACAAGAAGGAGAAGGACTGTCCTGCTGGAACCCGTGGCCTGCACTAAGAGGACTGCACTCTGAATAACTGCACCTGATGCACACTTTGGAACTACAGCAAAAGAAGGCCTTTGCCGTGCACCACACGTTTAGGGTGGACTCTCTGAAAGCAACAGGTTAAAAGAGCTCTCCACCAAGAAGCATCCAGCTGACCACCTTCAGACGGACTTTAAAAAGGTTTGGCCAGGTGCATTGTTGGATCTGTAGACACAACTCTCCAAGGGCAACTCAGAGCTTCTGGAACCTTGAGTGGAGGAGTGGACCAATCAAGAGCCCAAAAGGTACTTCTGGAGGCATTTTGACCAAAAAGCTCCATAAGTTAACCGACCCACTGTCTAGAGTGAAGCTGGCGATGTCGAACCACGACCTGGTCTGAAATTTAGGCTTGCCCCGCTGAAGCTCCGGAGCTCTTCATTGTCATTGAGACTTCCCGGAATGGACCAAGGCATGCCTCCGAAGCAAGCGCCACCGTCAAACTCAAATGTGGTCCACCTGAAACTTTGACTTTGTCACAGTCTAGCGCAACCAGCTGTCCCAAGTTAGTACTTTTGGCTTTTAAACACTAGAAAACATTTAATCTTCAAAAAATCATATCTCCAGTTTCCCAAATTGGATGTTTGTTGTTTTGGTGTCATTTTACGCACACAAATATTTCCTATTTCCATGAATTGGTGTTGTATTTTTATTTTGTGTTGTGTCTTACTTAATTAATGTATTTGTATTTTTATATACTTTACACTCCTGTCTCCTAAATTAAGCTTGCCTGCTCGCAGTGAGCTACCAAGGGTTGATCAAGTTTATAATTTATTGCGGTCTTGACTGGGCCTTATATTGTGATTGTGACTTTATTACTAATGGTAAGTACCTACCTACCCCTACTAATAAACCAACTTCCAACACGGGCATTGATAGAAGAGGCTTGGACGAAGACAAAGACTAAATGAAAGAGACTTGTGACAGCTACTAAAAGACCCAAAATGATTAGGGAAGTTAGTAAGTTAGAGGAACAAGAACTTGCAAAACCACAAAATGGTGGTGATAAGATCCTTGATTGTCTCAAAACAATCCAGAAGAGGGAGAAAAGTAAATTGCAAATATTAACATCCCGATTGGCCATACTTTGCCAGAACTGAGATTGAATCTGAGGAATGTCTGACTGACATTGACCAACCTCCTTGAGTCTAAGATGAAACAAAAAGTGCTCAATTTGCGTAAACTGTTGACAAAGTCAAAAGGACGAGAAGTCAGCTAGGGTAAGTTTTAGAGGACTTTAGAGCCTTTAGGACTCCAGTTGATGCAGAATAAAAATCACTATTGATTTTGAGATAGATTAGTTATGATAAGGTAGCTGTAGCAGGACTATTCTCATCAATCAGCAATAAGATTTTTCTTTGATCCGATTTAAACTAACATTGTGCAGCAATGCTGCAATATTCTGCTTATAGGTTTAGTAGTCGCCATTTCTGTGTCTCTAGCTGGGTTGATGATAGACGTCTATCTGCTGGCGAGAGATGGTCTTCACCTGTGAACAAACCTACCTGTTAAACTTATTATTAATAAGCACATATATGAAGGTGGAAGTTTACTAAATTCTAGTAGTTATGATTTATATGCTTATATGATAACCTGATTGATAGTCCTGCATCTGCATTCCGGTTATACATTGTTAAAGTAAAGCTTTAAAACTTCAGCCAATGTCCGTCATTCTAATTGAGAATGCCACAGCTTCAATCTAATGTGTTATATCTGTAAGTGAGAGAAGGATCCAAACTGGAGGCAACAAAGTCCGTGAAAGAACTACACCCCTCCCAGTAAAAGGCAAACTTTGGGTAAGCAAATAAAATACGGATTTGCGTTCTGACTCTAGTTCATGCAATCAATAACATAGTCTGGCCACCCTTTTGACCTTGTCATTCACTATCTTGAAACACAAATTTGATACATGTGCACAATGCTAAATCAATAAAAATATTTGTAATGTATAAGCCACCAAGAAAATCGCAAAACTTAAAATTCAAAAAGGCATGGAAATTGATAGAAAATGTGCCATTAGCTGTGTAGCCTGCACAAGTAATGGGTCTACATTTGTCGTCCACCTGGAACATAACACCCCTTTGTAACACTTGACTCTCAAAGGGTAGCATTGCACAGCAGTCCAAGGCCTACTCAGTCGAGGTGGCGTGGGCTAGTAATCACCATTCACAGATACACAATAAGAACACTCAATAAATGTTTGTCTACTCTGTGCTTTTTCTCATAAAAAAGGAAAGGTACATTTATTACTCACACAATAGTCAATACTATGCAGCAGTTTACAAATATACACAAACTGATGGAAATACTTATTAATGACATTGTGTAATCATTCTTTCCCCTCCTATAGGGGGTCTAGTACCACAACTCACATGTCTAAAAATGATCTTGGCCTTAAACGTAAGGATTGAGCATAACTTGCATTAAGAGCACTTAATACTGGCACCAAAGCAAGTGGCAGACAAACTCATAATCCCAACAAGCATTCCATTATAGGTTTACATGCAATATTTACATATAAACATGATCTAAGGTACTTAATACTGGCCATTAAGCATGCAAACTTTGATCACGAGTGTCTGTCAGTCTCATTATTTAAACAAAAGATTTGCAAGAAAAAATATCTATGCATGACTAGGCTGTGTACTTATCATACCGATAACACAATTTAACCACAGCCTCTAAAGGATCTTACCTTCAAAATTACATCACTATACCCCTAGAGGGTGTTAGTAGCTAGAGGGTGTTGGTAGCATACAATTTTAATAACATTCAGCATAAAATCCTGAATTTCTAACTTAGGGCCAGATGTAGGTAATTCGATTTTACCGATTCTAAAATACCGATTTTTACCGAATCGGTATTTTAGAATCGGAAAATGGGATGTAGATAAAAATTCTGCTAACAAAACAGAATCGGTAAAAATCGGTATCGGACAATCGGAATTTACCGAATCGGTAGTTACCGAATCGGTATTTACCGAATCAGTATTCCCCATTCATTCCTATGGGCCAAAAGGCCCATATGAATGAATAGGGAATACCGAATCGGTATTTACCGAATCGGTAAATACCGATTCGGTAAATTCCGAATCGGAAAGCAAACAAAAGTGAAACTCAAGTAGGCAGCCAATCAGGTGCCACCACCCTCCCCCTCCCTACCAGGAAGTGGCTACACAGGCAGATGCAACTAATTAGAAGCTTCTGGAAAGGCAGTTGGAGCTGAGCAGAGTGCAGGAGCAACAGAAAGGGTTTGGAGCACTTTTAAAAGTGAAAAATGACAAGCAGCCAAGAAAAAGATAAGCCTGAGAGGAGGAGGAAGCTGAAATTCAGCAGCATGGAGCTGCAGGTCCTTGTGGAGGAGGTAGTCAAGGTGCACCACAAATTGTTTGGAAGGCAGTCCCTCACTGTGGCTGAATCAGCCAAAAGAAAAATCTGGCTGGACATCATGGAGGAAGTAAATGCCATGGGGGTGACCACCAGGGACATAGATGACCTTAAAAAACGTTTCTATGACCTTCGGAGCCAAACAGAAAAGAAAATGGCAGAACAACACAAGCAGGCAGCAAAAACAGGCTGAGGCAAGAACCCAGCACCCACCCTGACTGACCTGGAGGAGATGGTGGTCTCAACCCTAGAACCGGACAGCATCTGCGGACTGGGAGAAGTAGACAGCTCGGCCAGAGCTGCAAGCAAAAAAGGTAAGACAAATGCACTGCATTCCCCCAATAGCAACACCCTTACCTGTACCCTTAGTGGGCAAGTGAACCCAACTCCAGTACTACTAGCAATATACAGGGTCAATGCATGATGCGATATGTAGCCAGGAAATGTAAGGACATGTCATACAGCACATCAACCAACTAGTTCATGTAATGACTGCATACAGAACATGGCCAATGTGATAATTATTTAATTGTAGTGACTGTGAGACAGTAGCGCTTAGCTAATGTACGCTCATATGTCCACAGGTGAAACGTCTCGCAGGCGCTCGCAGGAGGCTGAAGGGACACCACCTGAGAGGGAGGAGAGCCAGGATGCAGGACAAAGTACCCCCAACGTACCACAGGAGAAAGCTTCATCAAGTAGCCATCCACCTGCCCAAGACACAGAAATGGCCCAAGACTTGCTGGCGTCCCCTAGCCGATCTCAGTCCCCCCTCCTGCTGTCATCACCAGATATGCCAGCATCACAGCATGATGTGATACCCCCATCACAACCAGGCAGGAGGCATGACGTGGCTCCACTCCCCGATTTGGAGTCCGTAGCAGCTGATATGGAGGGTGACGGACAACAGAACTTGCCTGTAGTAGTGAGCCCTGGCACAACACACTCCAGTGCAGGGATGGGCCATAGTACAGCAAGACGCCGCAGAGTGCAAGAAAGGCCAGCAGATGCACCAGTTGAGGGTCGCAGTGTGTTCCTCGGTCTTGAGGGGAGCATGGTGCGGATACAAAGGATGCAGGGAAGAGCCATCCAGGCATGCCAACATAAGCTAAGGTCCCTGAATAGTAACATTGGGGAGATAGGAAAGGGCATCAGTGAGATGGTACAGGTGAACAAGGAGATGGTACAGGTCAACAAGCAGATGGCAGCAGGGATGCGGGGAATCAACAACTCGTTGCAGCTACTATGCACCAAAATAGACAATGATTTTGCTGCAAGGCACAGGGATAGGCGTCGTGCACATGTCCAAAGTACAGCCATCAACCGCCTGGCCACTGCCACATCCCTATTATGCAGGAGGAGCTCCAACATGCAGGAGGCCATGACACAGAACACAAATGAGGTCACTAGGGGCATGGGCAGGATGACCAGCGCTCTTGAGGCGCTGTTGAATGCACAAACTGCACACACAGCTGCTCTGGATGTGCCGATAAGTGAGGAGAGCACGAGCAGGAGCAGCATTGGAAGCACCCCTGCAATTGAAACTAGGAGGAGCAGGTGCCATGCTGAGGCCACAGGCCAACATGACAGTGAGCAGGTTGAACAACCTACTAGTGTCACCGGGAAGCGGTCAAGGAAATAACTTTCACAGTTCATGGTGAAGTTAACCCGAACTGGGAGCATTGCAGTGAAATATTTCTGGTTGCACTTTTGTGCTTTAAATGACCAACGTCATTACATAATTAAACTAGTGTTGTAGCATACTACGCCTGTCTTGGTCTCCTTACTTACTTATAAATTGTTGCGTGTGACCTCTTCCCGTCTGTGTCTGCCATCAGTTGATGTTGCTCCTCCAGATGTGTGTGGTTCAGGGACTGCTTCCTCGTCGTCATGGTCCTCATAATCTGACATTTCCACTTCTGTGCCCTTCTTGACCGCCAGGTTGTGCAGCATTGCACAGGCTGCAATCATTTTGCAGCAGGTGATTGGTGTGTACTGGCGGGCCCCTCCACTTTTATGGAGGCAGCGAAACCTGCTCTTCCACATGCCAAAGGTGCGCTCCACAATGTTTCTAGTTGTTTTGTGTGCCCTGTTGTATCTCCTCTGGCTTGGTGTAGTTGGGTTGAGGTAGGGTGTGAGGATGAAGGACTGGAGGGCATATGCACTGTCCCCTATTAGTAATACAGAATTGACATTAATCACATGCTCACACACATCCACCTGTAATACGATTCAAGTGTTTTCCACACAGTGTCTCACCTAGCAAGTATCCTTCGCCGAATTCCCCCGCAGTCAGGCGTGCGTAGATCCCACTGTTTTGGAAGATGTAGGAGTCATGGGTACTCCCTGGAAATTTGGCTACTATGTCAGTGATCACATATTTTTCATCACAGATCACATGTACATTTATGGTGTGGGTGGATTTACGGTTCCGATAAATGTACTCTGTGGCAGCAGGTGGGCATATTGGTATGTGGGTACCATCAATGCAGCCAATGATGTTAGGGAACTGCGCCATCTGATAGAAGTCTGTCTTTGTCCGTACCATGAATGCGTAGCAGGGAAGCTAATGTAGTGCTGCAGTCTCTGCAACATGGCATCAAGGAATTTCTTGAAAAAACGGGAGAGACAGCTCTGGGACACCCCACCTACCGCAGCAACCACATTCTGGTAGCTTCCAGATGCAAGCAGGTGTAGGCTGCACAGCACCTGCACATGGGGTGGGATGGCGTGCGCCCTTGGGGTAGGATGGTCCAAAAGTGGGTGTAGGTCCCTGATGAGGTCCAGGATTGTTTGTGGGGCCAGCCTGTACCTCTGTAGGATCTCAGGCTCAGTGAGCTGGAATATTGTGATCCTCTGCCTATACACCTGCTCCTCCCTCCTCCAGACCCTCTCTCCTTCTGCTTGGAGCCGTAGCCGCCTCGCTATGACATAGAATGCCGCCATTCTGGTGTGAGTGGTGCATTTTGGGTCCTTTTTTATAGCCTGCACCTGGTTACCACCTGCTTTCAATCCATGGTAAATACCGACTCTTAAATACCGAATTTCATGCAAATTTGGTATTTAAAAAGGGACCTACATCTCGAAATACGTTTTTACCATTTCTTATTTACCGAATTGGTAAATTTTCCGATTCGGTAAAATTTCCGATTCAGAAACTTTACCGATTCGGTAAATATACAGAATCGGTAACGTTTCCGAATCGGTAACTTTACTGATTCTGTAAATTTACCGATTCGGTAAATTTTCCGATTCGGTAACGTTACCGATTCGGTAACTTTACCGATTCGGAAAACTTACAGATTCAGCTACTTTTTGGTCCCCTACATCCCGAATGCCAAATACCAGTCGGTAATGGCCGAAATTACCGATTTTTGGCCGTTACCGACCGGTATTGGGCCACCTACATCTGGCCCTTAGTTCCTAAAGGACACTATTTTTATAAAACACACGTGTAATTATCACCTTTGGCCCCTAGAGTGTGTTTCCCCACACAAAAACATACATTGTAGCTTTTCAAACCACAAGAACTGCAGCTGTAATCTAGAGAGATTAAAACTCATCAAAACCCTTTTTTAAGTCCCACTGAATTTAGAGGGTGTGATTTTGATTTTTTTTTTTGTTGAGGGGGGGGGGGGCTGCGCTACTCCTGCAAGCCCCCACTCCCCACAGCAGGGCTTTAGAGGGTGACGCATCTCCAAAGATGCCTCACGTTGTAAATGGGCCGCAATGTGGAGCATTGTTTATGCCACTGCTGCAGCTTAAAAAGTGAAGGAACAGCGGAGCAAAAGTGTCACAAGGTACTTGTAAATCCGTCCCTTTGTTTTTTGTGTTGCCTCACGCTGTACTGTGAGCCACACGATGCTCAGTCCCACCTGGGCACCCCATATGCAGGAACTGGTTGGAGGACCAGCTCTGAGAGCCCACCCTGGCTGTCTTCGCCAGCTCCCCACATGGGCTGCACTCCTGCATGCAGCCTCGGGAGTCAGCAGCAGTCATCTGGCCTGCCCTCTCCTGAGGGTGCTGTATAGACCACAGGAGTGAGGACCCATCAACCACATTGGGATTGGGGTAAATAATATGATATAATATGAACATATGATATCCCAACTGGTATTACTTTAAGACAGTTAAACAGGATATGTTATAAACATTATCAAGAAGGAATAGAGGAGACTCTTTCATAGTTGTAAATGTGCTCATGGCATCATATTTATCCAAAACAAGAAAAGGACAAGTTACAGTTGTATCAGCACTGTAATCAAACAAATAAATAAAACAACCCTAATTTAATTGGTGCAAGTGATGTACACAGTGGCGACGCAAGTGACAAAGTGATCAGCATGAACGGCACAGGTGACTTGGTGCATGAATACATACAGTGAGTCGAGAAACAATATGGTTCCAGCTGAGTCGTGGTGTTTGGTTCTGCTTTGGAATGGCTGTAGTTTAGATGAACCACATTGCATGTTGCGCCTGAGATTGCGCTGAGTGCTCGACGGCGTTTAGATCGTCATAAATTGGGATCTTCATCAGGACTGGGTTGGGTAGTAAACAGTGCTGGTAGACGCATCTGGTCAGGTTCGCTCAGTAGAGCAGAAGGATCCGGGTCAATGTGGAGCCTGAGGGTGGGTGAATCCGGATAGATAATAATTAGCCCGTCGAGCGGGATCGAAGTACCATGCCCATTGTCAGTCTGGGATCGGGTCGGGTCCAAGAGAGTGATGTGGCGAGGTGATCAATCTTGGTTTAGTCAAGCTGGCGGGTCTGCGTCGGAGATAATCCAGGTAGTAAGGGCAGCACGGGAAAATCAATATCTCTGATGAGCGCTCGAATGACTGGGTCGGACTGAATCCAGGTTGCCCTCTCCTGAGGGTGGGCGTGCTGGTGATGGTTGGCCTTAAAAAGGGTGGACCGGCCATGCGGGGACAAATAGCAGTGCCCCCTCCTCTTCGCTTTCCACCGGGTTCCCAGATCACAACAGCACTCCCCACCAGTAATCCTTTCAGCGGGGCCCAGGGTTGGGTTTCTGGACCTCCTCCAACCTTCGTGGGATAATGGAACTGTGCTCCCTCACCCCTTGGTACTTCTTGGGGCCCAGGGAAGGGGTCCTGGGTCCCCTCCTCAGAACCGAGGGAGTGTAACAGCACTCCCTCACACCAGTTTCCACTCTGGGCTCCAGGGGTGGGGTCCTGGACTCCTTCTGCTTCTTCAGGGCAAGCACAATGGTGCTTCCTCATTATTTCTTCCCAAGGATGCCACCCCAGGGCCCTGACCCACCCCGGGGGCAGAAATCGATGGACAGTGGAGTCCCACATGCTCCGAATTTGCTGTAAAAGTCAAAGGTAGCCCAACTTAAAATTGCCAAAATAGGGGCCTGTGGGACCGATTTTGACACTTTTGGTCTTGTTTTGCTCCTGGTGGTGAGCTCTAGCCACCTGGAGCACTTTTCTCAGGCCTCCTGGCCTCAAAGGGGATTAACTTTGCAGGGAGATGGTTTCACTGGCTCCCTGTGCCAGCCTGTCACTTTGTTTACTCTCTGGGCTTCTCTCTCTCTTTGCTCAGAAGCCTAGTCTTTCCTCCAACTGGTCCTCAGAGGTCATGTAGAGGCAGAGTCCTTAGGTCAGATGGCAGTCAGGGGGTTTTCCTTCCAACTGTCCATGGCGCCAGCTTCGAGTCCCAGTGTTCAGCAGAAAAGCCCATCTAAGAGACACTCCCCCCATGCAATACCTTGTAAGTGGGGCAGGAGTGTCCATCAGGGCAGCACTTCTGGCCTATCCTAAGGTGCCACATCACCTCACCACTTCTGTTTCAACCCTCCTGCACAGACTTCTGCAGTACGTCAATATGGCATCAACCAGTAGTCACTTACCACATACAAGCACCACCCCTTGCTGACAGCAATGCCATGGCCGGCCACAGCAAAACTTCAAAGGATCCCGCCTCATGGGTTGTGTTCCTTCCCTTTGCTTAGTGGGGTTGGACCCGCCCTCTTCCTGGCACAGGATGACAGCTGGCTGAATGATGCAAAAAAATCCATCCCTTCCCTTCCTTCTGAGGAGCTGACCTAATCACGTTTAATTGCTCCCTTTGCCAGGGAAGGCCTTTGTTTCTGCTGCTGGTGAAAAAAGTAATTGACCCAGCCCAGCAGGATTTCAACAAGCCGGGACTCCTGATCCTGAGCTGAGTCAAAGACACTTGACATTCCTGGTTGACCCAGAAGCTGTACAAATATGACTTTGGACTTTACAGAATTGTTGTTTTCAGACAGGTTTCTCTGTACATTGGTATGCCCCTGGTGTCTTTAGACCAAGGGGAGGTGAAGCTACACTCTAAGGCAGCCTTCCCCATAGTTTTTAATGGACTGTCACTGCAGCTCAGACAGTAAAGCACACTAACTTTTCTTATCTGTGTACACCAACATTATAAGACCTATCCCATGTCAATACCCAACCCTGCAGAGTCCCTTCTGCCCCACGCTACCTGTGCAGCAGTTCTTGGGTTGCAGATGAAAAGTAATCTCCCACGTGCAGCCCTCATACATGTGCACACATGTGTACACACATGTTCATGTGTAACCAGCCAAGTGCCTCTTACCCTTGCTGCGTCACAGCTTCTTTATCTTAAAAGATAGACACTGGCGGTAAACACCTGCAGCCATTTTACCATGAGTTTACAGAGGGTGAGTCACAGGTTATGAGGCTCCCCCACAGTAAATGGTAAAAAATCAGGTGATCAAAAAGCAAAAAAGTCAGGGCGGAATAACTGGTCAGAAACACCTTCTCACAAAAATCATATTATGAAACTATATTTTGCAGAATTCACCCTTTAATAATATGAGAAATGTTTCATATTTATCTGAAAAGAAGCCCGAAATATATTCATGTCAGTTGTACCTCGAGAATGGAACCTGATTTTTTAAAAGTAAAAATCCTTTATTTTATTATTTTGCTACTGTGGCAATACGCAAGAATTCAAGATAGTCAAATTGTTCGCTTGTGATTTCTCTTAACTAAATCATAGAACTCTGTCTAGAGAATATATGTAAGGACTCGGCTGACTGATAAATCAGAAGGTATGGGGCTGATTTTCAAGTCCAGATTTCCAGTTCTCAAAATATATTTCTTTAGAACTCTTTGGTAAAAAGTGTTTTCAGTTTCTAAGACCCCTGTGGCTTGGCTTCAGTGGACCCTGAATTTATGCAAGCAAGGATGGCACACACTGTTACGGTTTCTTACCAGAGCAAAGAGAATATTATGCCTTGGTATACCTGAAAGACCTTAGTGTCATGTTGTATCATTGAATATGCTTCATTCCCCTACACTTTTATCAGTCCTTACCTTCCTAACCTTCAGCGGACAACAAATAGCCTGGCTATACTATAGAATGCTTGCGGTGTGGTTCCATTATTACACTTCCACATAGAACGGTAAAAAAAGCATAGGGACTGAGTATTAGTAACAAAGGTTATGGCAGCTTGCCCTTTCAATTGAATAAAATAAGCAATTTCTTAGTAATTCACCATTTTCTATTTTTCCTGCATATGATTGAATATGTGTCATGTATTTTGCTGGAGGTCTAGCGCAACCAGCTGTCCCAAGTTAGTACTTTTGGCTTTTAAACACTAGAAAACATTTAATCTTCAAAAAATCATATCTCCAGTTTCCCACATTGGATGTTTGTTGTTTTGGTGTCATTTTACGCACACAAATATTTCCTATTTCCATGAATTGGTGTTGTATTTTTATTTTGTGTTGTGTCTTACTTAATTAATGTATTTGTATTTTTATATACTTTACACTCCTGTCTCCTAAATTAAGCTTGCCTGCTCGCAGTGAGCTACCAAGGGTTGATCAAGTTTATAATTTATTGCGGTCTTGACTGGGCCTTATATTGTGATTGTGACTTTATTACTAATGGTAAGTACCTACCTACCCCTACTAATAAACCAACTTCCAACACGGGCATTGATAGAAGAGGCTTGGACGAAGACAAACACTAAATGAAAGAGACTTGTGACAGCTACTAAAAGACCCAAAATGATTAGGGAAGTTAGTAAGTTAGAGGAACAAGAACTTGCAAAACCACAAAATGGTGGTGATAAGATCCTAGACTTGATTGTCTCAAAACAATCCAGAAGAGGGAGAAAAGTAAATTGCAAATATTAACATCCCGATTGGCCATACTTTGCCAGAAATGAGATTGAATCTGAGGAATGTCTGACTGACATTGACCAACCTCCTTGAGTCTAAGATGAAACAAAAAGTGCTCAATTTGCGTAAACTGTTGACAAAGTCAAAAGGACGAGAAGTCAGCTAGGGTAAGTTTTAGAGGACTTTAGAGCCTTTAGGACTCCAGTTGATGCAGAATAAAAATCACTATTGATTTTGAGATAGATTAGTTATGATAAGGTAGCTGTAGCAGGACTATTCTCATCAATCAGCAATAAGATTTTTCTTTGATCCGATTTAAACTAACATTGTGCAGCAATGCTGCAATATTCTGCTTATAGGTTTAGTAGTCGCCATTTCTGTGTCTCTAGCTGGGTTGATGATAGACGTCTATCTGCTGGCGAGAGATGGTCTTCACCTGTGAACAAACCTACCTGTTAAACTTATTATTAATAAGCACATATATGAAGGTGGAAGTTTACTAAATTCTAGTAGTTATGATTTATATGCTTATATGATAACCTGATTGATAGTCCTGCATCTGCATTCCGGTTATACATTGTTAAAGTAAAGCTTTAAAACTTCAGCCAATGTCCGTCATTCTAATTGAGAATGCCACAGCTTCAATTTAATGTGTTATATCTGTAAGTGAGAGAAGGATCCAAACTGGAGGCAACAAAGTCCGTGAAAGAACTACACCCCTCCCAGTAAAAGGCAAACTTTGGGTAAGCAAATAAAATACGGATTTGCGTTCTGACTCTAGTTCATGCAATCAATAACATAGTCTGGCCACCCTTTTGACCTTGTCATTCACTATCTTGAAACACAAATTTGATACATGTGCACAATGCTAAATCAATAAAAATATTTGTAATGTATAAGCCACCAAGAAAATCGCAAAACTTAAAATTCAAAAAGGCATGGAAATTGATAGAAAATGTGCCATTAGCTGTGTAGCCTGCACAAGTAATGGGTCTACATTTGTCGTCCACCTGGAACATAACACCCCTTTGTAACACTTGACTCTCAAAGGGTAGCATTGCACAGCAGTCCAAGGCCTACTCAGTCGAGGTGGCGTGGGCTAGTAATCACCATTCACAGATACACAATAAGAACACTCAATAAATGTTTGTCTACTCTGTGCTTTTTCTCATAAAAAAGGAAAGGTACATTTATTACTCACACAATAGTCAATACTATGCAGCAGTTTACAAATATACACAAGCTGATGGAAATACTTATTAATGACATTGTGTAATCATTCTTTCCCCTCCTATAGGGGGTCTAGTACCACAACTCACATGTCTAAAAATGATCTTGGCCTTAAACGTAAGGATTGAGCATAACTTGCATTAAGAGCACTTAATACTGGCACCAAAGCAAGTGGCAGACAAACTCATAATCCCAACAAGCATTCCATTATAGGTTTACATGCAATATTTACATATAAACATGATCTAAGGTACTTAATACTGGCCATTAAGCATGCAAACTTTGATCACGAGTGTCTGTCAGTCTCATTATTTAAACAAAAGATTTGCAAGAAAAAATATCTATGCATGACTAGGCTGTGTACTTATCATACCGATAACACAATTTAACCACAGCCTCTAAAGGATCTTACCTTCAAAATTACATCACTATACCCCTAGAGGGTGTTAGTAGCTAGAGGGTGTTGGTAGCATACAATTTTAATAACATTCAGCATAAAATCCTGAATTTCTAACTTAGGGCCAGATGTAGGTAATTCGATTTTACCGATTCTAAAATACCGATTTTTACCGAATCGGTATTTTAGAATCGGAAAATGGGATGTAGATAAAAATTCTGCTAACAAAACAGAATCGGTAAAAATCGGTATCGGACAATCGGAATTTACCGAATCGGTAGTTACCGAATCGGTATTTACCGAATCGGTATTCCCCATTCATTCCTATGGGCCAAAAGGCCCATATGAATGAATAGGGAATACCGAATCGGTACTTACCGAATCGGTAAATACCGATTCGGTAAATTCCGAATCGGAAAGCAAACAAAAGTGAAACTCAAGTAGGCAGCCAATCAGGTGCCACCACCCTCCCCCTCCCTACCAGGAAGTGGCTACACAGGCAGATGCAACTAATTAGAAGCTTCTGGAAAGGCAGTTGGAGCTGAGCAGAGTGCAGGAGCAACAGAAAGGGTTTGGAGCACTTTTAAAAGTGAAAAATGACAAGCAGCCAAGAAAAAGATAAGCCTGAGAGGAGGAGGAAGCTGAAATTCAGCAGCATGGAGCTGCAGGTCCTTGTGGAGGAGGTAGTCAAGGTGCACCACAAATTGTTTGGAAGGCAGTCCCTCACTGTGGCTGAATCAGCCAAAAGAAAAATCTGGCTGGACATCATGGAGGAAGTAAATGCCATGGGGGTGACCACCAGGGACATAGATGACCTTAAAAAACGTTTCTATGACCTTCGGAGCCAAACAGAAAAGAAAATGGCAGAACAACACAAGCAGGCAGCAAAAACAGGCTGAGGCAAGAACCCAGCACCCACCCTGACTGACCTGGAGGAGATGGTGGTCTCAACCCTAGAACCGGACAGCATCTGCGGACTGGGAGAAGTAGACAGCTCGGCCAGAGCTGCAAGCAAAAAAGGTAAGACAAATGCACTGCATTCCCCCAATAGCAACACCCTTACCTGTACCCTTAGTGGGCAAGTGAACCCAACTCCAGTACTACTAGCAATATACAGGGTCAATGCATGATGCGATATGTAGCCAGGAAATGTAAGGACATGTCATACAGCACATCAACCAACTAGTTCATGTAATGACTGCATACAGAACATGGCCAATGTGATAATTATTTAATTGTAGTGACTGTGAGACAGTAGCGCTTAGCTAATGTACGCTCATATGTCCACAGGTGAAACGTCTCGCAGGCGCTCGCAGGAGGCTGAAGGGACACCACCTGAGAGGGAGGAGAGCCAGGATGCAGGACAAAGTACCCCCAACGTACCACAGGAGAAAGCTTCATCAAGTAGCCATCCACCTGCCCAAGACACAGAAATGGCCCAAGACTTGCTGGCGTCCCCTAGCCGATCTCAGTCCCCCCTCCTGCTGTCATCACCAGATATGCCAGCATCACAGCATGATGTGATACCCCCATCACAACCAGGCAGGAGGCATGACGTGGCTCCACTCCCCGATTTGGAGTCCGTAGCAGCTGATATGGAGGGTGACGGACAACAGAACTTGCCTGTAGTAGTGAGCCCTGGCACAACACACTCCAGTGCAGGGATGGGCCATAGTACAGCAAGACGCCGCAGAGTGCAAGAAAGGCCAGCAGATGCACCAGTTGAGGGTCGCAGTGTGTTCCTCGGTCTTGAGGGGAGCATGGTGCGGATACAAAGGATGCAGGGAAGAGCCATCCAGGCATGCCAACATAAGCTGAGGTCCCTGAATAGTAACATTGGGGAGATAGGAAAGGGCATCAGTGAGATGGTACAGGTGAACAAGGAGATGGTACAGGTCAACAAGCAGATGGCAGCAGGGATGCGGGGAATCAACAACTCGTTGCAGCTACTATGCACCAAAATAGACAATGATTTTGCTGCAAGGCACAGGGATAGGCGTCGTGCACATGTCCAAAGTACAGCCATCAACCGCCTGGCCACTGCCACATCCCTATTATGCAGGAGGAGCTCCAACATGCAGGAGGCCATGACACAGAACACAAATGAGGTCACTAGGGGCATGGGCAGGATGACCAGCGCTCTTGAGGCGCTGTTGAATGCACAAACTGCACACACAGCTGCTCTGGATGTGCCGATAAGTGAGGAGAGCACGAGCAGGAGCAGCATTGGAAGCACCCCTGCAATTGAAACTAGGAGGAGCAGGTGCCATGCTGAGGCCACAGGCCACCATGACAGTGAGCAGGTTGAACAACCTACTAGTGTCACCGGGAAGCGGTCAAGGAAATAACTTTCACAGTTCATGGTGAAGTTAACCCGAACTGGGAGCATTGCAGTGAAATATTTCTGGTTGCACTTTTGTGCTTTAAATGACCAACGTCATTACATAATTAAACTAGTGTTGTAGCATACTACGCCTGTCTTGGTCTCCTTACTTACTTATAAATTGTTGCGTGTGACCTCTTCCCGTCTGTGTCTGCCATCAGTTGATGTTGCTCCTCCAGATGTGTGTGGTTCAGGGACTGCTTCCTCGTCGTCATGGTCCTCATAATCTGACATTTCCACTTCTGTGCCCTTCTTGACCACCAGGTTGTGCAGCATTGCACAGGCTGCAATCATTTTGCAGCAGGTGATTGGTGTGTACTGGCGGGCCCCTCCACTTTTATGGAGGCAGCGAAACCTGCTCTTCCACATGCCAAAGGTGCGCTCCACAATGTTTCTAGTTGTTTTGTGTGCCCTGTTGTATCTCCTCTGGCTTGGTGTAGTTGGGTTGAGGTAGGGTGTGAGGATGAAGGACTGGAGGGCATATGCACTGTCCCCTATTAGTAATACAGAATTGACATTAATCACATGCTCACACACATCCACCTGTAATACGATTCAAGTGTTTTCCACACAGTGTCTCACCTAGCAAGTATCCTTCGCCGAATTCCCCCGCAGTCAGGCGTGCGTAGATCCCACTGTTTTGGAAGATGTAGGAGTCATGGGTACTCCCTGGAAATTTGGCTACTATGTCAGTGATCACATATTTTTCATCACAGATCACATGTACATTTATGGTGTGGGTGGATTTACGGTTCCGATAAATGTACTCTGTGGCAGCAGGTGGGCATATTGGTATGTGGGTACCATCAATGCAGCCAATGATGTTAGGGAACTGCGCCATCTGATAGAAGTCTGTCTTTGTCCGTACCATGAATGCGTAGCAGGGAAGCTAATGTAGTGCTGCATTCTCTGCAACATGGCATCAAGGAATTTCTTGAAAAAACGGGAGAGACAGCTCTGGGACACCCCACCTACCGCAGCAACCACATTCTGGTAGCTTCCAGATGCAAGCAGGTGTAGGCTGCACAGCACCTGCACATGGGATGGGGTGGGATGGCGTGCGCCCTTGGGGTAGGATGGTCCAAAAGTGGGTGTAGGTCCCTGATGAGGTCCAGGATTGTTTGTGGGGCCAGCCTGTACCTCTGTAGGATCTCAGGCTCAGTGAGCTGGAATATTGTGATCATCTGCCTATACACCTGCTCCTCCCTCCTCCAGACCCTCTCTCCTTCTGCTTGGAGCCGTAGCCGCCTCGCTATGACATAGAATGCCGCCATTCTGGTGTGAGTGGTGCATTTTGGGTCCTTTTTTATAGCCTGCACCTGGTTACCACCTGCTTTCAATCCATGGTAAATACCGACTCTTAAATACCGAATTTCATGCAAATTTGGTATTTAAAAAGGGACCTACATCTCGAAATACGTTTTTACCATTTCTTATTTACCGAATTGGTAAATTTTCCGATTCGGTAAAATTTCCGATTCAGAAACTTTACCGATTCGGTAAATATACAGAATCGGTAACGTTTCCGAATCGGTAACTTTACTGATTCTGTAAATTTACCGATTCGGTAAATTTTCCGATTCGGTAACGTTACCGATTCGGTAACTTTACCGATTCGGAAAACTTACAGATTCAGCTACTTTTTGGTCCCCTACATCCCGAATGCCAAATACCAGTCGGTAATGGCCGAAATTACCGATTTTTGGCCGTTACCGACCGGTATTGGGCCACCTACATCTGGCCCTTAGTTCCTAAAGGACACTATTTTTATAAAACACACGTGTAATTATCACCTTTGGCCCCTAGAGTGTGTTTCCCCACACAAAAACATACATTGTAGCTTTTCAAACCACAAGAACTGCAGCTGTAATCTAGAGAGATTAAAACTCATCAAAACCCTTTTTTAAGTCCCACTGAATTTAGAGGGTGTGATTTTGATTTTTTTTTTGTTGAGGGGGGGGGGGCTGCGCTACTCCTGCAAGCCCCCACTCCCCACAGCAGGGCTTTAGAGGGTGACGCATCTCCAAAGATGCCTCACGTTGTAAATGGGCCGCAATGTGGAGCATTGTTTATGCCACTGCTGCAGCTTAAAAAGTGAAGGAACAGCGGAGCAAAAGTGTCACAAGGTACTTGTAAATCCGTCCCTTTGTTTTTTGTGTTGCCTCACGCTGTACTGTGAGCCACACGATGCTCAGTCCCACCTGGGCACCCCATATGCAGGAACTGGTTGGAGGACCAGCTCTGAGAGCCCACCCTGGCTGTCTTCGCCAGCTCCCCACATGGGCTGCACTCCTGCATGCAGCCTCGGGAGTCAGCAGCAGTCATCTGGCCTGCCCTCTCCTGAGGGTGCTGTATAGACCACAGGAGTGAGGACCCATCAACCACATTGGGATTGGGGTAAATAATATGATATAATATGAACATATGATATCCCAACTGGTATTACTTTAAGACAGTTAAACAGGATATGTTATAAACATTATCAAGAAGGAATAGAGGAGACTCTTTCATAGTTGTAAATGTGCTCATGGCATCATATTTATCCAAAACAAGAAAAGGACAAGTTACAGTTGTATCAGCACTGTAATCAAACAAATAAATAAAACAACCCTAATTTAATTGGTGCAAGTGATGTACACAGTGGCGACGCAAGTGACAAAGTGATCAGCATGAACGGCACAGGTGACTTGGTGCATGAATACATACAGTGAGTCGAGAAACAATATGGTTCCAGCTGAGTCGTGGTGTTTGGTTCTGCTTTGGAATGGCTGTAGTTTAGATGAACCACATTGCATGTTGCGCCTGAGATTGCGCTGAGTGCTCGACGGCGTTTAGATCCTCATAAATTGGGATCTTCATCAGGACTGGGTTGGGTAGTAAACAGTGCTGGTAGACGCATCTGGTCAGGTTCGCTCAGTAGAGCAGAAGGATCCGGGTCAATGTGGAGCCTGAGGGTGGGTGAATCCGGATAGATAATAATTAGCCCGTCGAGCGGGATCGAAGTACCATGCCCATTGTCAGTCTGGGATCGGGTCGGGTCCAAGAGAGTGATGTGGCGAGGTGATCAATCTTGGTTTAGTCAAGCTGGCGGGTCTGCGTCGGAGATAATCCAGGTAGTAAGGGCAGCACGGGAAAATCAATATCTCTGATGAGCGCTCGAATGACTGGGTCGGACTGAATCCAGGTTGCCCTCTCCTGAGGGTGGGCGTGCTGGTGATGGTTGGCCTTAAAAAGGGTGGACCGGCCATGTGGGGACAAATAGCAGTGCCCCCTCCTCTTCGCTTTCCACCGGGTTCCCAGATCACAACAGCACTCCCCACCAGTAATCCTTCCAGCGGGGCCCAGGGTTGGGTTTCTGGACCTCCTCCAACCTTCGTGGGATAATGGAACTGTGCTCCCTCACCCCTTGGTACTTCTTGGGGCCCAGGGAAGGGGTCCTGGGTCCCCTCCTCAGAACCGAGGGAGTGTAACAGCACTCCCTCACACCAGTTTCCACTCTGGGCTCCAGGGGTGGGGTCCTGGACTCCTTCTGCTTCTTCAGGGCAAGCACAATGGTGCTTCCTCATTATTTCTTCCCAAGGATGCCACCCCAGGGCCCTGACCCACCCCGGGGGCAGAAATCGATGGACAGTGGAGTCCCACATGCTCCGAATTTGCTGTAAAAGTCAAAGGTAGCCCAACTTAAAATTGCCAAAATAGGGGCCTGTGGGACCGATTTTGACACTTTTGGTCTTGTTTTGCTCCTGGTGGTGAGCTCTAGCCACCTGGAGCACTTTTCTCAGGCCTCCTGGCCTCAAAGGGGATTAACTTTGCAGGGAGATGGTTTCACTGGCTCCCTGTGCCAGCCTGTCACTTTGTTTACTCTCTGGGCTTCTCTCTCTCTTTGCTCAGAAGCCTAGTCTTTCCTCCAACTGGTCCTCAGAGGTCATGTAGAGGCAGAGTCCTTAGGTCAGATGGCAGTCAGGGGGTTTTCCTTCCAACTGTCCATGGCGCCAGCTTCGAGTCCCAGTGTTCAGCAGAAAAGCCCATCTAAGAGACACTCCCCCCATGCAATACCTTGTAAGTGGGGCAGGAGTGTCCATCAGGGCAGCACTTCTGGCCTATCCTAAGGTGCCACATCACCTCACCACTTCTGTTTCAACCCTCCTGCACAGACTTCTGCAGTACGTCAATATGGCATCAACCAGTAGTCACTTACCACATACAAGCACCACCCCTTGCTGACAGCAATGCCATGGCCGGCCACAGCAAAACTTCAAAGGATCCCGCCTCATGGGTTGTGTTCCTTCCCTTTGCTTAGTGGGGTTGGACCCGCCCTCTTCCTGGCACAGGATGACAGCTGGCTGAATGATGCAAAAAAATCCATCCCTTCCCTTCCTTCTGAGGAGCTGACCTAATCACGTTTAATTGCTCCCTTTGCCAGGGAAGGCCTTTGTTTCTGCTGCTGGTGAAAAAAGTAATTGACCCAGCCCAGCAGGATTTCAACAAGCCGGGACTCCTGATCCTGAGCTGAGTCAAAGACACTTGACATTCCTGGTTGACCCAGAAGCTGTACAAATATGACTTTGGACTTTACAGAATTGTTGTTTTCAGACAGGTTTCTCTGTACATTGGTATGCCCCTGGTGTCTTTAGACCAAGGGGAGGTGAAGCTACACTCTAAGGCAGCCTTCCCCATAGTTTTTAATGGACTGTCACTGCAGCTCAGACAGTAAAGCACACTAACTTTTCTTATCTGTGTACACCAACATTATAAGACCTATCCCATGTCAATACCCAACCCTGCAGAGTCCCTTCTGCCCCACGCTACCTGTGCAGCAGTTCTTGGGTTGCAGATGAAAAGTAATCTCCCACGTGCAGCCCTCATACATGTGCACACATGTGTACACACATGTTCATGTGTAACCAGCCAAGTGCCTCTTACCCTTGCTGCGTCACAGCTTCTTTATCTTAAAAGATAGACACTGGCGGTAAACACCTGCAGCCATTTTACCATGAGTTTACAGAGGGTGAGTCACAGGTTATGAGGCTCCCCCACAGTAAATGGTAAAAAATCAGGTGATCAAAAAGCAAAAAAGTCAGGGCGGAATAACTGGTCAGAAACACCTTCTCACAAAAATCATATTATGAAACTATATTTTGCAGAATTCACCCTTTAATAATATGAGAAATGTTTCATATTTATCTGAAAAGAAGCCCGAAATATATTCATGTCAGTTGTACCTCGAGAATGGAACCTGATTTTTTAAAAGTAAAAATCCTTTATTTTATTATTTTGCTACTGTGGCAATATGCAAGAATTCAAGATAGTCAAATTGTTCGCTTGTGATTTCTCTTAACTAAATCATAGAACTCTGTCTAGAGAATATATGTAAGGACTCGGCTGACTGATAAATCAGAAGGTATGGGGCTGATTTTCAAGTCCAGATTTCCAGTTCTCAAAATATATTTCTTTAGAACTCTTTGGTAAAAAGTGTTTTCAGTTTCTAAGACCCCTGTGGCTTGGCTTCAGTGGACCCTGAATTTATGCAAGCAAGGATGGCACACACTGTTACGGTTTCTTACCAGAGCAAAGAGAATATTATGCCATGGTATACCTGAAAGACCTTAGTGTCATGTTGTATCATTGAATATGCTTCATTCCCCTACACTTTTATCAGTCCTTACCTTCCTAACCTTCAGCGGACAACAAATAGCCTGGCTATACTATAGAATGCTTGCGGTGTGGTTCCATTATTACACTTCCACATAGAACGGTAAAAAAAGCATAGGGACTGAGTATTAGTAACAAAGGTTATGGCAGCTTGCCCTTTCAATTGAATAAAATAAGCAATTTCTTAGTAATTCACCATTTTCTATTTTTCCTGCATATGATTGAATATGTGTCATGTATTTTGCTGGAATTTGTGGGGTGGTGATTGCTATTTATTTGTGATGGCTATTTAGTCGATAATCAATGTGATACTCCAATACCTCATTGATTTGTGGAAATACACTTTGTGGACCTGGGTACAGTTAAAATTGATGATCGCTGTTATATAAACACGTTTTCAATGTGCATTATTTTTGCTGAAGTAGAGGGAAGGATGGGCTTTAATACTAGCTGTAGATTCCTCTTCCTCTTGTCCATTTGTACAGGAAAATGTTTGAGTAATTTTTCTCTTTAAAAGACCTACACTGCCAAGAAGTTGAGGAAAATCCACATTCACGTTAGGCTTGAGTTTTGCTTCAGAAGAAAGCACTTTAAAACATCATTGTCACTGTCTGGCATGTCAGCCTCTTGCTTGAGATATCTGCAATTTATCCTCCCTAAAACACATCCCAATAGCGAACTCTTGCCTCCTCCTTTTTCATATATTTGTAATTGTCCGTGAATTAGAGAGACTACGGATATGACTCTCGCTCTCTGACCATTTAGTGCAGTCAGTCTCCTCATGTAAGAAAAATGGATCCTGCAATGGTTGGATGACAACTTAGATTTTGAAAATGTCACATATCTTGACTGGTCCTACCTTCCTGCCTCCAGCTTTCTACAAATAATAGCCAATATACTGCATGCACTTAGATCACAAAAGAAGCTCTATATCACATCTGATTGAGATAAATGATTGGATCTAAGGCTTTGGGCATTGCTGTTCCCCATTTTATTTTTTCATATGTTTTTATTATTTCCAAAGCAGAACAATTCAATCGGCATTGCTGTTCCCCATAAGGAAAGGACAGGGCGCTTTTTAGGTGTCCTGTGTCAGGAAGACAAGGGTCTGGTTTCTCTGAAATTCGAAGATTGATCCTGGCCTGAATGACAAGGTAGTTGGCATGCAGCTGTGTGGAGGGCTATGCACACCCAAATGAGCATCCTCTAAAACCAAGAGAACCTCATCCACCTGGCTGAGACAGCTACTGACTGAACCCAAGAGCCTCTCCTTCACTGGACTGCTGAGAAAGAGCTGGGACTGGAAATGTTCCTGTTGCTGAGTCTGCATGGGTCTTTAGCCCGCTTGTTTTTGGTACAGCTTGTAACATACATTGGTGGAGGCCGAGAAAGATACAATTCATTTTCCAGCCAGCAAGGTTCTTGGAGTTTGAGGGAAGGTGCGCCATAGGACAGAGATGACAGCCATGAGTATGGTACAATTTGAATTCACAACTTAATGAAACATGGTAGATGTTCAGCAAACCTTTAGTGCTTTTAAGTTCAAGTTTATTGAAACCAAGTGCAAAAAGTAAAACAACCAGAAATGCATCATACAGGATATTATCAACAGGTATAGAAAATACATAATGAGGATGCAGGAATGAGAAGATTCAATAAACAATAGTATATGAGTGGAAAAACGGGGGTAAGGAAGGGGGAAGGGAAGAAAAAAAGATATGTTGGGAAGATGCCAAAGACATTATGAAAAATTCTACAAAATAGGCATTGTATGCATATGCATAACAATTTAAGAAAAAAGTATCAATAATGATAAAATTAGAATGAATAACATCGATGTGTAGTTTATAAATAAAAGACAACAAGGAAATAATCATGGTGGCTTTCGAACTTCATCAGATACATTTGTCTGGACAATAGTATAAGGATGCGAGGAAGGGGGGGGTGGATAAATATGAAGTAAGACGAAGCCATAGCAAATCTCTCTTAACTGCCAGGGAAATAGGAGTGACATAATTTGTATCTAGTCTATGATGGAAGCATATGGCATTCCACCATGCTGAGAAGGTGACTTTTGAGGAATCTTTCCAGTTAGAAGTTATCAAGTGAAACACTATGGCTATTAGGAGGTCAATTAGCTTAAAATGAGACGGTGTGTGAGGCCAGGAGGAAGATAAGGAGCCCAGGAAAACAATTGACGGTGAGAAGGGAACTTTTGTATTTAAAATAATGTTTATACGGGACCAAATTGATTTCCAAAATGCAGAAATGTGAGGGCATCGAAAAAGCATGTGCATTAAGTCAGCATTGGGGCATGAGCAGGTCCAACAAGTAGATGAAATGTCAGGGGAAAAGGACGCCAATCTTGCGGGAGAGTACAATAAGCGTCGATAAATGAAATAAAGAGTTTGAGTGGTATTAGCTGCTCTTGAAGTTTTATGAATTTTTAGCCATATTTTATCCCATAAGGAAACCGACCAGGAAGAGGACAAATCCTGTTCCCAAGCCAATTCAGTTTTTGTTTTAAGTCGTTCTGAAGGAGATAGAAGACACTTGTAAATACTGGAAGCTGAAGGAGATGAGCTTAGAAGAGGAAAAAGTGTGGAGCATGAAAGAGGGAGAGCAGGAGCAGAAGGGAGTGAACTAAGATAATGTTGAAGGGCCGGAAGTAAAAGATCATAATGTTTCCTGTAAGAGTTAGGAAGATGACACTGAGACTGAAGATCGGAAAAGGATAGAGGAGTATTTACATGAAGAAGATGAGAAATCCACATAAGGACTTTAGATCTCCAGGATTTCCAATAAAAAGAGCGATTTTTAATACGTAAAAGTTTGTTGTGCCAAATAGATTGTTGAGATAATGAGACCAGAGAAGGATAGGAGGAGGGTAAGAGGTGAGATAAGAGTTGGCGAGTATGAGCAATGACCTAAGAATGTAAAAAGGTAGAATTGGCAGTAAATGCAAGTGTTTCAGGGAAATCAAAGGGTGAAATAAAAGATTTCTCAATGGACAGCAATACTGGATGGTGAGAGGAAAGATCAGTAGATAACCATTTGGAAGCTTGTTTAAGAGAGAAAGCATAGTGGTAAGATTTAAAGTCAGGAAACTTGAGACCTCCATTGATTTTTATCTTTCTTGAGATTCGATAATGCTATCCGAGGACATTTATTTTTCCAAAGAAATTTTTTATGAAATTAAATCTATTAGTTTGAAATAGTAACCTGGGATATGAACAGGAATCATGGAAAGAGAGTATAAAATTATAGGGGCCAGCATCATTTTAAAAGAATCTAGTCTACCCCACCATGAGAGAAAAAGAGGATGCCATTTGGTGATTAAAGCGGTTAGTTTTTTGGTAATATAATCAAAATTAAGTTTTAAAGTGTCGGAAATAGTAGAGGAAATCCACAAACCTAAATATTTTAATTTACCTGGCTGCCAGAGAAACCAGATTGGTTAAAATAGTGCCGAAGACACAAAACGTTAAGGGGTAAAACCTCGCATTTATCTCGATTAAGGCGATAGCCTGAGACCTGCGAGAATGCATCAACTTGTTGAAGAAAGGAAGGAAGAGAAGTATCAGGGTTAGAACAGTACAAGAGTATATCATCAGCATAAACCGATAGTTTAACGAGTTCAGAGCCAAGTTGAAAACCAGTAATATGATTATCTTGACGTATTTTCGTGATAAAGGGTTCCGTTGCTACTATAAACAACAAAGGGGACAAGGGGCAGCATTGACGAACACCTCGGGAAAGAGAGAAATAATCTGAAACCTTACTATTGGCAAAAATAGATGCTCAGGGGCCAGAATATAAGAGAGAAATAAGGGAGATTAATTTCAGGGGGAAACCAATCCATTTGAGAGCATAAAACATAAAATCCCAACCAATCCTATCAAAGGCTTTTTCTGCGTCCAAAGTAATGGCGGCTAATGGATACTTTGCTGAGAACATTAAAAAAGACTCTAGAATTGTCAGAGGATAAACGACCTTTGACAAAACCAGATTGCTCTGGTCCAATAAGTTCGGGTAAAATGGGGTCAATACGCAGAGCTAGTATGTTAGCGAAGATCTCATAGTCCGTATTTACAAGAGAAATAGGACGATAGTTTTTGCAATAGGAAGGATCTTTATTGTATTTGGGGATTAAACAAATTACAGCTTCTTGAAAAGTTCCTTGGGAAGCACCATTCGTAGTGAAAAAATTAAAGAGAGAAAGAAGGTGTGGAAGAAGAAGCTTTGAAAAATGGTTCTAGAATTCTATGGTAAAACCATCAGGGCCAGGAGCTTTACCCCTTTTTAAGATAGAAACCGCAGGAGAAATATCTTTCAAGGTAATATCCGCTTCAAGTGGATCAAAGTTAATATGATGAGAAGAAGGGGCAGTAAGATTTTGAAAGTAAGAAGATAGGTCAGATTGAAGAGGCTGTGATTCAGGAGTGTAAAGATGTTTATAAAAAGTTACACATTCTTGTAAAATATCATCATCTTTAAAAAGAGAGTCACCATTAGAGTTCGTTATAGATGTAATCCTGGTTCTGTCGCGACGAGTTTTCAAGTAAGTAACCAAGAGCTTACCCATTTTGTTCTGATCTCCATAGTACCATGCACTACTTTTCAAAAGATAAGAAGCTGCAGCATCAGTGGACAACCTATTAAAATTGACTTTAGCAGAAATGAGGTCTTTCAAAGAAGAGTCAGTAAATGAATGGTAATAGGCTTGTTCTAGTTGCTTAATTTTCGTAAGAAGTTCGGCAGATTGTTTTTCAAAATTCTTTTTCTTCTGTGAAACATAATTGATTATGAAGACCCTTGCAGTCGCCTTAAAAGTCTCCCAAATCATAATAGGAGAAGAGTCGGAAATCGTATTCGTGGAAAAAAAGTCTACCTCAAAAGAACTGAATTGGCTGGAGAATTTGGAGTCAGCGAGAAGGGAGTTGTTAAAATGCCACCTGTTAGAGGACGGTGAAAAGGGGAGTATATCAAAATCAACAAAAACCGGGGCATGATCAGAAAATAAATGGAACCTTTTTCTGAATTAAGAACATGTTGGCTAAGGGATTTGCTAAAAAATAGATAATCAATACGGGATTGTGTTTTGTGTGGGTGGGAAAAATAACTATATTCTTGAAGATCGGGATGACAGAGTCTCCAAATGTCGATTAATGATTTACTACGGATGGCGGAGGTGAATTGGGAATGCATTGTAGAGTGTATACATTTGACTGAAGAGCGTCTGTCTAAAATGGGATCATGAACTTGGTTACAATCACCACCAAAAATTATATAGTCATCATAAAATGAGAGTAATTTATCTGAAACATGCAACCAAAAATAGTTATCCACTGAAACTGGAGCGTAAACATTAAATACAAATAATGGGACATTATCTATTAACGGTTTTAAAATTACCCAACGACCATTAGAATCAATTTTTTTGATGAACTATAGAAATATTGAACTTTTTTTTACACAAAATTACAACTCCATTCTTTTTGCCCAAAGCTGGGAAACAGAATACATTGCCCACCCAAGACCTTTTCAACTTAGATGCTTCAGATTCAGATAGGTGGGTTTCCTGCAACATGGCAATGTCTGTTTTTAATCTGGCCAAATGAGATAAAACTCGTTGTCTTTTAATAGGGTTGTTTAAACCTTTAACATTCCATGTAGTAACTCTGAATGGGTATGAGTGAGAATAACATCCATAAGCAATAAGCATACAATGAAACAAACCGATTGAAAAGGTAAACTAAACATCTTATAAAGGTGTGAAAAATGAAGGATAAGGGTATAACAGAGAAAAAACGATCGGAAAAAGGTGATGAATGAAAGAAGGAGAGGGAAGAGAAAAAGCGAAAAGGGAAAAAGTGAAGGATATCGAATAGAGGGAAGATAAAAAAGAGCAAAGTAGGAAAATAGAGTGGTGAGAAAGAAAGGGTGGAAGAAAAAAGGTAAAAGGGAAAGGTAAAGGAAAAAATGACAGAGCAAAAGAGAAAAAATAGAAGGAAGAAATAGAACTTACATAAGTTCCAGACCATATGAAACGAAGGGTGGGAGGGTGGAAGGCCACACGGAAGGATGACGGTACCCAAACTCACGAGGGAAAACGGGGAGGAGAACAGCACCAACGAACTGCTGGCAAACATGGTAAAAGGGAGGAAACTGGACGAATAACCTGTTAAAAGAGAAAAACTAGGTTACATTTTTATCTTAAAAAACAATAATATCAAAAAGTAGAAACATGTTGAAAGAAAAGTATGAACTAGGCCAAAAAAAAGAAAATGGAAGAGGAAAAGAAAAACATAAAAAGAAAGAACTGAGGAATCGCAGTCATATTAACATCAATCTGAATGAGGTATTACAGATAAGTTGGCAACTACATCACAAGCAGGATGAAGCATATACAAATCGCAGAAATATAAATGAGGAATAATGTTGGTTATCCAGAAGAAGTCGCAGATGAAGTATCCATGAAGTTAGACTGGTAAGAGTACAGAAAACTTTTAGGATTCAGTGGATCTTCATAAGTGGTTGTCTTATTGTTGATAGTAACTTTGAATAGACATGGATGAAAGAGACCATATCGTGCCCCAATTAGACGTAACTGAGGTCTCATTGCCAAAAACTCCTTTCGTCGGTCCGCCGTTGATTTTGCCTAATCCTGCACAAAAAATAGTGTATTGCCTGACCAAGTGATTTTATTCAGTGCTCTAGCTGCAGCTAAGATTTTCAGTAGGTCAGTATATTCAAGAAAGTACATTATCAATCCTCTAGGTTTGCTTGTGGAAGAGGAAGAGGCATGGTGCGATAAAGATCCCAGACGATGTGCTCTTTGAATATTTAAACTAGTGCTGTCCGGAAGCTTTAAAAGTTTGGGGAGAAAGGATTTGAAGAAAGAAAGTGGATCTGACCCTTCTGTCCCCTCCGGCAAACCATAAAGGCATAGATTATTGCGTCGATTTCTGTTTTCAAAATGTTCAACCTGTTTGTGTAAGGAGGATATTTGAGAACATAGGGATTCGATCTCGGAAGTAGAAGAGTTTAAGGTTTCAACATTATGTTCCAGCGTAGTGACGCGACTCTCCACACCAGACCACTTATTAGAAAGATCCTGAAGTATAGCAGTAGTTTCTTGAAGAGTGGTGGTGGCTTCTTCAACAAAAGGGCGTAAGGCCCTAATTTCTTCAAGCAATAGGTCCATGGTGACTGAAGAAGATGGTGTAGGAGGAGAAGGAGGGTCCTTCTTTAGCCTCTTCATGGACGCTTTATTGCCAAGGGGAGCCGGAGAAGACGCCATTGATGATGCTCTTTTTGGTAAGGAGGAGGCAGGATCATCCATATCCAAACACTGAAAACGTGACCCAGTGTGATTGGAGAAATTACGGGAAGTAGATTTAGAATGAAGCACCTCCTTAGTTTGCTTTCCCATATGTAAATCACCAGAAGAAAATGAGCCTAATCATGGAAAGTTACCAGATAGAAATAGCAGTACAATAAAAGCGAACAGTGCAATGGAATACATACATATGCAAAGGTGTCAGAAGCATAAATTGGTAACATCAATGCAGGTAAAGGATTACATATAAATAAAAACATGAATCATCAGTTGTGAAGGAGGTGGTAACCCATAACTGTTGTAAGAATTGTCCATATTGTCGCTAATTGTGGTGAAAAAACGTTTAACCATATAGTGTAATATGTTGAAGTGGTAAGGTTGTGAAAACCAAAACAGCAGAAGAAGGATCCAATAAAGGCGTGTCAAGATGTTTTTAAAATAAGTTAATACAGGAACTCACGTTGCAGTGCATCTGAATACATGTAAGGAGCTGCCCATGCATATAAGAGTCTCAGAGTTTCAGTAAAGCGTCATTTGACTCCCTTGGCGTAAACATCCGGCTATTAATGATGAGGAAAATAATAATAGCGTTTTCAGTGCACGTTGAGCATATTCATTGTAGGGGACCTCTTTCTCAGCTGATGGGTGAGGGTAGAAGAACGTGTAGATGGACTGGCCTTTGTGCTCTGAGACCTCTCAGATGAGGGGTATGCATAGTAGTGGGTTGAGAGGGACTACCCTTTCCTGTCAAACCTCTCGCTGATATGACAGGTGTGCATTGTGGGGTATGTACGTGGACTAGCCTCTCCTGTCAGTCATCTTTCTCGTATGATGGGTGTGCATAATAGGGTGTGGGGAGGGACTGGCCTCTCTGCCCAGACCCTTGTCACAGATGATGGGTGTGCGTAGTAAGGTGTGTGCATGGACTGGGCTCTCTTTTTAGAGTTCTCTGTCAGATGACAGGTGCGCGTGGTAGGGTGTGTGTAGAGAGACTGGCCTTTCCGCTGAGACCCCTCCCTAGAATGACATGTGTGCATAGTATGCTCTGTCCAGGGACTGTCCTCCTTGCTAAGACCCCTCTCTCTGATAATGGGAGTGCACAATAGGGTGTGGGAAGAGACTGTACTCTACTTACAACGCTTACCAAGCCGATGGGCATAAATAGTAGACTCTGATAAACACCATTGCCAGTAAAAGTTCTTCCCACAGTAGCAAGTGTGCATACTACAGCGTATTCAAAGATCACCTACTCCTTTCTACTTTTCACAATCCTGGGAGAATCTCACAAGTTCATAACTTATTTTAAAGTGGGAATTAATTAACCATCTACTCATCCCAGTACTTATCTCTTACACACTCCCTCTCAAAACAAGGGCCATATTATGTATTCCTACTAATAGAGTGTATTGAGAATGCATCTACTCCTTTGTACTATTTTTGAGCCTGCAAGAGTCCTGCAAGATCGTAAAAATTATTTACAAATATTATACATTCATTATCTTCACAGTAGTTATCACTTAAACACCTAGGGCCACATGTACAACCATTTCATTTTGCGACACACAAATTGCAATGTTTAACCACTCACAATTTGCTGGTCGCAAAATGAAATGCACAACAGTGTCTCAGACACTGTTTGCGATTCCCAAATGAGTCGCACGGCACCTGCCTCATTAATATTCATGAGGCAAACTGCAATTTGCGATCACTTGGGAATGGCCACAAATCACAGGGATGGTGGACTGCTGTGTTCATCAGACCATCATGTCTGTGACTGCTTTTTAAAATGCAGACTGTTTTTTTAAAGGAATACGTGATGGATTTAAAAAAGAAAACTGAAACATTTCTGTTTCATTTTTAAGAGTATGCAGTAGTCGTGTCACCTCTTAAAAAATTTTTGCTGCCAGTCACAAAAGGGAAGGAGGCCCCCTCCCATTTGCGAGCCACTTACCACCTATTTGGAGAAACAAACTGTCATTGTTTTGTGACCGCATTCCAGTTGCAAAACAATCGTACATGGCTTTGTGACCCACTATTAGGAAAGGACTCCCTTGGCACACCCCTTCCTAATAGTGACTCGCAAACCCTATTTAGTGAGTCAGTAAAAGGGTGCTGACTTGCAAAATAGGTTTGATACATGCTACAACCCTTTTTAGCAGTCACAAACGGCCAAATCTCCATTTACAACATCTAAATATCGTTGTACATGTGGCTTCTGCTCTCTAAATCTAGGAGGAAGCATACTTTTTGTTTCCCCCTTACATAGTTTTTTATTTAATTTCCACAACACCTCCAATTTTTTACAGTAAATAGTAATGGCGGCCATTTAATTTCTAACATTCCAACAGCCAGCCAATCAGAATGCTCCCTCTAGTGGGACTCACAGGAGCTTCTTGATCCCATGAAACTAAAAGGCTCACGGGCATAATAGGCCTCACGGCCAGTCACAGGGCTCAGTTTTTGATTTCACGCTTTCAGGACCCAGAAACTTCACAGAAGCAGAACTGATGCTGATCCCAATGCCTGCCCACCGGTGCCGCCGCGCCTCTCACAGAGCAACGTCACCAGTAGGGGAGAAAGGGGAATGGGAGTAAAGAGAAGAGACACTCATTCTTCGGCTACCACCCTCGTGCTGCTCTCAGGAATCTTTTGTGTTGGTGTTCCTGACTGCTAGTGGGTGCCTAATACACAGAGAGGAAATAAACATAAACACAACGCACTGTTGTCTAGTTATATTAACTCTAGCAATGCTTGAGGAACCTTCACCCTACCAGCTGTAGCAGGAGTTTAAGCCTCTTGTCTAAATTGAGAGTATTGTCGTTATAAATGATGCTCAATCTGAGTTAGAGGTGAGTTCCTGTAACTGAGAGATAATTACATAAGTAGTGTTCAATTAAACATTTCTTACACTCAATATAATGACTTTTTCTAAAGGTACCTTCTATCTCAAACTGAATAACAGTGTATTTTCCTTTAGACACAATATTGTCCATTCAAGTCGTTTAGTCCTATGAAAGTTCTTGTCTTTGCCAGTGCCTGACTATCTTCCATGCTAGTACGCGCAAAAAGGAACTAGGGAGGGAAAAGGTAAGAAAGGGAAAAGCGCAATAGGGTCCAGCAGAACTACTCTATTGATAGGTAGATAGTAGATAGTACAGGCATTCGATATTTCTTTAGTAAGCGCTGCGTTTTTGGAAGAGTCTTACTTGAATGAGAAGTTGCTGGCTGGAGTTCGACACTTCGTTTACTTGAATTGAAGTGTCGCTGACCGTGATGGAAACACTCACTCACTCACAGGCGCCTCTTGACTCCGAGGATGAAAGCGCCGAACACAGGATAACGGTCTGCTTAGCTGAAGCCTGGAATTTCTCCTACTGACCTGCGAACTCTGAGTCTTCAAACCGACGGTTGAGGCGAGAATAACCTCTCAGAAATATGAGGCGAGACTAACCTCCTGCTAAGTCATCTAACCAAACAGGAACTGTGAACAGGAATCTTTTTAATTCCTAACTCTGAATTTCTCTTCAAATATCCATACTCTCCTAACTGCGGAGAAACGGTAGAAACATGTGTACTCAACACATACTCAGCTGAAGTGCGCAGTTGGAATCGCGAGCACTTCCCTTGACCACTAGACTGTACAGGTGTTACTAAACTTGGAAATAACCGCTGCTAATATGGCGGCCATCTTGTGGTGTCTGTTGCCTATTCTACTGACAGACAATCTCCTGAGACTCTCGCAAGACCAACTGCTAAAATATACAATTATATTTGACCCTTATTTCTCAAAAACTACTCAATGGATTTACACCATTTTGTTATAGCCCTACCAAAAGAAGTGTATGGTACATGCATGGGGATTTTGTGTTGTGGGACCCCCTTTTTTCTTGTCCCACTTCACAGATCACCCTGAAACTTTCCATGAAGGAGCTGAGGTGGCGCAACTCTTTTTTTGGAAAGTTTTGTATGATTCATCAAACGTGGCCAAAGCAATTAGCAAATCAAAAACGCTCTGTTTATGCAAAAGCTGACATAACTATAACTACCTAGCGGTGAGTTTACCGCCACTAGTTAACATATATATATATATCTATAGTCAGTGAAATATATATATATATATATATATATATATATATATATATATATATATATATATATATATATATACATATGTTTCCCAAAGTGCCTTCGCGCTGTGAGAGGTCACACGACATCGTCCCTGCTTTATTAAAGGCTGCACCCACATTTGCCACCTACTAAGGTATAATACAGCCCCAAATTTATATTGCACCACTGAACTTACTAAAGACTGAATGATATCGGGCACTGAACTTCATATCCCAGAATTCTTGTTATAAGTATACGCCCACTGGAGGCGGCATGATAATGAATAAAAACAACGAATTAACACAATGCTCGTTTTTCAGTGATGTGATGTGGCAGCCCTTGAAGAAGAGACAGAAAGTCTTGAAACGCGTTTGCTCACGAAAATATTGCATTGTGGAAAGCAGCCTGCAGCTTCAAACCGAATGGTGGGACAATGTTGTGTGACCTCTCACAGCGCGAATGCACTTTGGGAAACAAAAACTTACGCGGTGGTCTTACCGCGGAGAGGAGCACCATCTGCAGCCGGTTAGGACTGTAAAGGCGGTTGCAGAGGCGGTCGGTCCAGAACCTTTCAGGACTGTGTGCACAGCGTCCCCTGCTTTAATGAGGCTGCACCCACATTTGCCACCTACTAAGGTATAATACAGCCCCAAATGTATATTGCACCACTGAACTTACTAAAGACTGAATGATATCGGGCACTGAACTTCATATCCCAGAATTCTTGTTATAAGTATATGCCCACTGGGGGCGGCATGATAACGAATAAAAACAACGAATTAACACAATGTTTCAGTGATGTGATGTGGCAGCCCTTGAAGAAGAGACAGAAAGTCTTGAAACGCGTTGGCTCACGAAAATATTGCATTGTGGAAAGCAGCCTGCAGCTTCAAACCGATGGTGGGACGATGTCGTGTGACCTCTCACAGCGCGAAGGAGGTGTTTCTTTATTACTACAACGTGGTTGCCTGTGCCGCGTTTTTAGAAGCCCCCGCATTTTCAAGAGGCTCCATTTCCACTGGCGTGGGCGGCTGCAGCTGCTCCTTTGTTTGTTTCCGAGTAATTGGAAGGCTGGAGCCCACCTGTCATCCAGGAAGAAAGAAACGCGATACTGAGGAAACTTTTCCTCACACTGGGACTTGGTGCACTGTCACACGGACCCTCGTGTATTGGATTCCTGGTGGCACGGTTTATGCGGTGTGGGGACCCAAGGAGGCATTTGTTGAACATTATTTGGGACAGAGGCTGTAATCCCAAATCTCCTTAATGTCCGGATGCCTTGCCTGATGTGCACCTGTTTCCAGCTCAGCCCAGTGCCATCCAGGGGCATGCTGGGACTTGTGGTCTGCTGCAACACAGTGGGCCAACCTAACAAGGACACACCCACTCACTTGAGACTACGGTGCTAGGGTGCAACTAATCAGCGGTAAGGAGGACTTATGAAAGGGAGAAGGGACTTGCCTCCTTGTAATCACTCACCTGGCACTGAAGAAGGCAAAAACTTGCCGAAATGCATTTGCCGAGTTCGTTCAAATAAAGCTGTCTCCAACCTGGTCCCCCGCAGTGGCTTCTCTCTTTTCACGGAAGGAGGTGTTTCTTTATTACTACAACGTGGTTGCCTGTGCCGCGTTTTTAGAAGCCCCCGCATTTTCAAGAGGCTCCATTTCCACTGGCGTGGGCGGCTGCAGCTGCTCCTTTGTTTGTTTCCGAGTAATTGGAAGGCTGGAGCCCACCTGTCATCCAGGAAGAAAGAAACGCGATGCTGAGGAAACTTTTCCTCACACTGGGACTTGGTGCACTGTCACACGGACCCTCGTGTATTGGATTCCTGGTGGCACGGTTTATGCGGTGTGGGGACCCCAGGAGGCATTTGTTGAACATTATTTGGGACAGAGGCTGTAATCCTAAATCTCCTTAATGTCCGGATGCCTTGCCTGATGTGCACCTGTTTCCAGCTCAGCCCAGTGCCATCCAGGGGCATGCTGGGACTTGTGGTCTGCTGCAACACAGTGGGCCAACCTAACAAGGACACACCCACTCACTTGAGACTACGGTGCTAGGGTGCAACTAATCAGCGGTAAGGAGGACTTATGAAAGGGAGAAGGGACTTGCCTCCTTGTAATCACTCACCTGGCACTGAAGAAGGCAAAAACTTGCCGAAATGCATTTGCCGAGGTCGTTCAAATAAAGCTGTCTCCAACCTGGTCCCCCGCAGTGGCTTCTCTCTTTTCACGGAAGGAGGTGTTTCTTTATTACTACAACGTGGTTGCCTGTGCCGCGTTTTTAGAAGCCCCCGCATTTTCAAGAGGCTCCATTTCCACTGGCGTGGGCGGCTGCAGCTGCTCCTTTGTTTGTTTCCGAGTAATTGGAAGGCTGGAGCCCACCTGTCATCCAGGAAGAAAGAAACGCGATGCTGAGGAAACTTTTCCTCACACTGGGACTTGGTGCACTGTCACACGGACCCTCGTGTATTGGATTCCTGGTGGCACGGTTTATGCGGTGTGGGGACCCAAGGAGGCATTTGTTGAACATTATTTGGGACAGAGGCTGTAATCCCAAATCTCCTTAATGTCCGGATGCCTTGCCTGATGTGCACCTGTTTCCAGCTCAGCCCAGTGCCATCCAGGGGCATGCTGGGACTTGTGGTCTGCTGCAACACAGTGGGCCAACCTAACAAGGACACACCCACTCACTTGAGACTACGGTGCTAGGGTGCAACTAATCAGCGGTAAGGAGGACTTATGAAAGGGAGAAGGGACTTGCCTCCTTGTAATCACTCACCTGGCACTGAAGAAGGCAAAAACTTGCCGAAATGCATTTGCCGAGTTCGTTCAAATAAAGCTGTCTCCAACCTGGTCCCCCGCAGTGGCTTCTCTCTTTTCACGGAAGGAGGTGTTTCTTTATTACTACAACGTGGTTGCCTGTGCCGCGTTTTTAGAAGCCCCCGCATTTTCAAGAGGCTCCATTTCCACTGGCGTGGGCGGCTGCAGCTGCTCCTTTGTTTGTTTCCGAGTAATTGGAAGGCTGGAGCCCACCTGTCATCCAGGAAGAAAGAAACGCGATGCTGAGGAAACTTTTCCTCACACTGGGACTTGGTGCACTGTCACACGGACCCTCGTGTATTGGATTCCTGGTGGCACGGTTTATGCGGTGTGGGGACCCAAGGAGGCATTTGTTGAACATTATTTGGGACAGAGGCTGTAATCCCAAATCTCCTTAATGTCCGGATGCCTTGCCTGATGTGCACCTGTTTCCAGCTCAGCCCAGTGCCATCCAGGGGCATGCTGGGACTTGTGGTCTGCTGCAACACAGTGGGCCAACCTAACAAGGACACACCCACTCACTTGAGACTACGGTGCTAGGGTGCAACTAATCAGCGGTAAGGAGGACTTATGAAAGGGAGAAGGGACTTGCCTCCTTGTAATCACTCACCTGGAACTGAAGAAGGCAAAAACTTGCCGAAATGCATTTGCCGAGTTCGTTCAAATAAAGCTGTCTCCAACCTGGTCCCCCGCAGTGGCTTCTCTCTTTTCACGGAAGGAGGTGTTTCTTTATTACTACAACGTGGTTGCCTGTGCCGCGTTTTTAGAAGCCCCTGCATTTTCAAGAGGCTCCATTTCCACTGGCGTGGGCGGCTGCAGCTGCTCCTTTGTTTGTTTCCGAGTAATTGGAAGGCTGGAGCCCACCTGTCATCCAGGAAGAAAGAAACGCGATGCTGAGGAAACTTTTCCTCACACTGGGACTTGGTGCACTGTCACACGGACCCTCGTGTATTGGATTCCTGGTGGCACGGTTTATGCGGTGTGGGGACCCAAGGAGGCATTTGTTGAACATTATTTGGGACAGAGGCTGTAATCCCAAATCTCCTTAATGTCCGGATGCCTTGCCTGATGTGCACCTGTTTCCAGCTCAGCCCAGTGCCATCCAGGGGCATGCTGGGACTTGTGGTCTGCTGCAACACAGTGGGCCAACCTAACAAGGACACACCCACTCACTTGAGACTACGGTGCTAGGGTGCAACTAATCAGCGGTAAGGAGGACTTATGAAAGGGAGAAGGGACTTGCCTCCTTGTAATCACTCACCTGGCACTGAAGAAGGCAAAAACTTGCCGAAATGCATTTGCCGAGTTCGTTCAAATAAAGCTGTCTCCAACCTGGTCCCCCGCAGTGGCTTCTCTCTTTTCACGGAAGGAGGTGTTTCTTTATATATATATATATATACTAGCAGCCCGCCCGACCTTGTCTGGGAGCAATCAGGCTTCCCCGACCCCCGCCCGCCCCGACATAGCAGCCCGTCCCGAAATGAGTGTCCAGGGCCCCCGCCCGCCCCCCGCCCGCCCCCTGCCATGAGTGTTCAGGGCCCCGCCCGCCCCAGCCCCCGCCCGCCCAGTCCCCCGCCTGCCCCGACCCCCGCCTGCCCCGACATTGTCCGTGGGTCCCCCAGAGCCTTACCTCAGCCGCCGCTCCTCCCCCGCGGACCTCAGTTCACCGCTCTGCCGCTCCTCGCCGCTCGTCACGGCCTGTCCGCCGCTCCTCACCGCCTGTCCGCCGCTCCTCACCGCTCCTCCCCGCTTGTCCTCCGCTCCTCCCCGCGCCATGTCCGCCGCTCCTCCTCACGCTCCTGGACGCCGCTCCTCCCCGTGCTCCAGACCTCAGCACGCAGGTCGCGGCCGGCACTTCTTCCACGGGACTACTTTTTTTTCGCTAAATATTTTAAATAACGTATATTTTTTTACTTTATATAGCCTATGTCCATCTGCACACCCTGACGATTACAACGATGTATCGGGTGTGTGGATTGGCGCTGTGGTTCCCAAGTTTACCCGCCTCAAAGGTTCAAAGTTCTTCCTTTATAATAGTATTATAGATTTATATATATATATATATATATATATATATTCAAATCCACACCTCTACCAGAGAACAGATACACACCCATTCCAGGTGTCCTATCTTAGGCAATTTATTGGCAATTCAGGTACGATATATATGCAAAGGCCCAACACGGTTCAAACCTTCCAGACCTTAAACACGGGTCAAATGGTTGACCATCTTTGCAGGCTGCATTTGCAAATTTCTCATTAGCATAATTCCAATTGAGCTCATATGACTCCTCCATCACTGATGTCTTATGGTATTGAAAGTTCGGCGCTTGAAATGTTCATTGATCATCTTGTTATAGGTAAGTATATTGTCACCAAAAATATAATGCCACATTACACAGATTGCCATTACAATATTTCTGTAGCCGAAAATTCCATAAAAAGGCAGGTATATCATGCCACATGGACCCACTTCAATTCACAGTGATGCATCTCGCTGCTGGTTACCCTTGTATTCAGACCCTCACCTCTACCACAATGTACATTTATCATCCTGTAATTGGTAAGTATATTGTCACCAAACATATCATGCCACATTACCCAGATTACGAGGGTCCTTGTTGCTGCACTATATGAAATAAACCATTATTTAAAACGCATTGGAGTCACTGTACTGTTTTTATTCAGTGGGCTAATACTACCCGACTGTACAGAAAACATCAGTGTTGGATATTTATAGGGCTCTGCTACCCCATCGTGAAGCTCACCGCAATAAGTGGCTTGGGATTCAGTGATCTTTTGAAGTTGGAACATATATAAATATAAATATATATATATATATATATATATATATATATATATACATATACATATATATATATATATTACCTACTGGCGGTCGCCAGTAGGTAGTTATAGTTAGGATTGGCTACCATAGGAAATCCGCCACATTCTATTGGGAATAACTCTGGCGCCGGTTGAGGAATTTGTGTGTAATTTTCCAAAATTCTGGCCAGCTCCGCTCCGCTCCGCTCCTTCCCTGGAAGTTTCGGGGGGATTCGTGGGGTGGGGGCTGAGAAAAAAGGGGGGCCCCAAAACGTGTTTTCCCCATGTTAATTTCCATAGGATGGTCTGACAAGTCTACAGCCCGAACTGCTGAACGGAATTACGCCAAACTTGGCAAAATTGCAGGGACTGGTACGCAGATGTGCCTTTGCAATATTTGGTGAAAATTGCTCCAGTGGTTTTTTTGAAAATTAACTTCAAAAACACATATATATCTATAGGTGCGCTCCGAGCGCTCACCGGTACGGGTACCGGGGAGCGCACCCGGCGCGCTACGGGAGTGCGCGAGCGGAAAGCTGATTGGCTGTTGGGTGTCTGTCAACATTCTAAACAGTCCAGAGAGTCCGCCATCTTGTGTATCGGTAGAATCGAGACACAAGAGGTGAAAAATAAAGGGGAAAATCATTTAAATGGGGCAGAGTAGACACCCCCTGACCCCTTAGGTTTTCTGAGGGGGGCCTAGAAGGACCCTGAAGGGAAATGTTCGCGGGGTAAGCGCTGGGTGCGTTCCCAGGTGCGCGCTCCGGTACACGCACCCTGAGCGCACCACAGGGAAAAACTGTGTAAAAAATTATAGTAAAAAAATAATTTAGAGTGCTTAGAAGTAGGGTAGCTCTGAAAAGAGCTG
Source organism: Lissotriton helveticus (assembly GCF_964261635.1). Classification (NCBI taxonomy): domain Eukaryota; kingdom Metazoa; phylum Chordata; class Amphibia; order Caudata; family Salamandridae; genus Lissotriton; species Lissotriton helveticus. Next base: position 1,827,493,826 of record NC_136067.1, read on the forward strand.
TTGTGTTATGTGGGTGTTTTTTGTACCTACAAGTAGGTACCAATGCAGAGTCTTATATTCAAGAGGAAAACTCTATTCCCCTCATCTGTAAAATGCACACCATCTCTCCTATAGATGTCTTGCATGTTGTAACGCAAGTTGTTGTGGTAAATGGAACCCATACCATAGTCTCTGAGGAAAGCAGAAACAGATGTATTCACATGTTTCCTTGCTTTCTCAATCTGTGGACAAAATAGGTTGGACCAGTTCCATTTTTGCCTTTGGCATATATTAGAAAATACCAAGGCAGTTTTTGGAAAAAGTGCCATCAATTGCCCAAAGATGTCCTTTAAAAGCATTTCCAGACCTACCCCAGTCAAAGTGCCTAGGTCATTTCCACCACAGTGCACAATTATAAGGTCAGGGTGTGGTAAATGCATAAAGGATTTTACCAATGGTATCAATTGGTGACTTCTCAATCCTCTCTGTCCAATCCATACAATGTCCACATTTGGTAAATCAAGGTTGTAAATACCTCTGTTAGCTGCGTATTTTTGACTCCAGTGGACAAAGCTATGACCCACAAACCACACTTTTGGCATCTTGAAGGTAGATGTGCTTGTATTCAGATGAGTTGTGGAAATGAAATGGCAGTTTGAAAGTAGGAGTTATGTAAAAAAAAGTGGTTGAGATTCAGTGCACTTGAAAAACAAAAAATGATTGGTGCTTTCTTAACATTCTCCACTGAAAACTAGGATGCATGCTTTTTTTTTTTTAAAGAAGTCATTTCAATGGTTGAGGAAAAGTCATTTCAAGAAACATTGCACATGATTAGCTGGTACATTGAGTGGTCAAACACCCTTGCTGCTTTTTTTTTTGCAACATAGTATGATGAACTTCTGAACTGTGTGCTGGCTGAGGAGGGAGTTACCATGGTAACAGGGGAATGAGCACTGGGGGGATGGGTGAATGTTATGTGACTTTCAAAGTGTTCAAAAGTACAACCAATTAAAATGTACAGTTTCTTACTCCACTACATTAACTCCTTCTCTTACTCCTTCTGTCCTCTTACTTCTACACTCCCCTTCCCTCATTCTCTCTCTGTTAGCCTCATTCGCTCCGTCCCCTTAGTCTCTCACTCCATTTCTATCACGCTCACTCCCTATAACTCAGCCATACTCCTACACTCACCTTCTTTCAGGCGTTTTCCTTTACTTTCCTTCCTCTGTCTTCCCATCCTTCGCTCCTTCACTCTTTTCCCTTCCCTTACTACCCTTACTCCATTTCAGTAACTCCTTCTCTCAATCCCTCTGTCCTCTAACTTACTCACTCCCCTTCTCAAACTCTCTCTCTGTTACCCCCATTCTCTCTGTCCTCTTAGTCTCTCACTCCTCTTCTATCACACTCACTCCCTATAACTGAGCCATACTCCCACACTCACCTTCTTGCAGACCTTCTCCTTTACTTTCTTTCCTCTCTCTTCCCTTCCTTCACTCCTTCACTGTTTTCCCTTCCCTTACTCTCCTTACTCTACTTCGTTAACTCCTTCTCTTACTCCGTCTGTCCTTTTACTTCTACACTCCCCTTACCTCATTCTCTCCATCCCTTTAGTCTCTCACTCCTCTTCTGTCGCGCTCACTCCCTATAACTCAGTTATACTCCCACACTCACCTTCTTTGAAACCTTCTCCTTCACTTTCCTTCCTCTCACTTCTCTTTCTTTACACCTTCACTGTTTTCCCTTCCCTTACTCTCCTTACTCCACTTCACTAATTCCTTATCTTACTCTGTCTGTCCTCTTACTTCTACACTCCCCTTCCCTCATTCTCTCTCTGTTAGCCTCATTCTCTCCGTCCCTTTAGTCTCTCACTCCTCTTCTGTCACGCTCACTCCCTATAACTCAGTTATACTCCCACACTCACCTTCTTTGAAACCTTCTCCTTCACTTACCTTCCTCTCACTTCTCTTTCTTTACACCTTCACTCTTTTCTCTTCCCTTACTCTCCTTACTCCACTTCACTAATTCCTTCTCTTACTCCCTCTGTCCTCTTAGTTCTACACTCCCCTTCCCTCAATCTCTCTCTGTTAGCCTCATTCTCTCTGACCCCTTAGTCTGTCACTCCTCTTCTATCATGCTCACTCCCTATAACACAGCCACACTCCCTCACTTATGTTTCTTTCCTCCCTCACTCGGGGCCTCATTTATGAGAAATGACGCATCGCTGCGTGAAAGCAGCGATGCATCAATTCTCAGTGCGCTCTCCTTGCGACATTCCTGATGCGTCATATTTGATGTAAGACGCATCATGTCGCAAGGAGTTACAGATACGTCAGTATTTCTGACGTATCTGTAAGCGCAAAAGTGACGCCTTGCTGGAGTGTGTCACAAAAGTGACGCAACTCCGGCAATGCATGCTTTCACATGGGGCAAGCCCCATGTGAAAGGGCCTGCGTCAGTCTTAAGCCTGCTGTGAGGCAGGCGCAAGATTTTGACGCAACGGCGTCCTAAAAGTGACACAGTGAAATCTCATAGATTTCACTGCGTCACTTCTACGACCCTTCCTTGCGTCAATACGCCCCTTTTGCATACATTATACCTGGCGCAGGTATAATGTGGCGCAGGGGTTTACAAAGTGACGCATCTACCTAGATGCGTCACTCTGTAAATATGACTCAACAAGGTGCAATTTTTACACCACTGGTGCGTCATAAAAAGTGACGCACCGGCGGTGTAAAAGTGACGCATGGCCTCATAAATAAGGCCCTCAGTCTTCTACTCTCACTTTTTCTTTCACTTTCTCTGTCTCTTCACTCCCTTACTCACCTTGTCTCACACTCACTTGTCTTTATCCAGTCTGTATCTCCACTCTTTCCTAAACATTAGTGCTCTTTTCTTACCCTTCCACACCCCCGTTCCTTTACTACATTTTCTTCACTTATCCTCATTCCCCATGTTCACTCTCCTTTTCCTCACTCTCCTTACCCACACTCACTTTCTTTCAGTCCCCCTACTTCAATTCCCTTCCCCTCTCATCCCTTTCTTTGCTTTCTCACTCATTTTCCTCTTCTCTCTCACTGCACTCCACTTCATTTACTCTTTTTAATTTTTTTAAGAATACAGCTCTTTTTTGAGAATTGGAGGTAGTTCTAAAAAGAACTTTTTTTTTCTTCTTTTTTCGCTTTTTCTCAACAAAAACAGGGAATGGCAAACTGCTCAACAGGAGCAAAAAAAAATAAACAATTAGGGCTGGGGACGGCAGCGGTGGTTCTCTATTGCTCGAGCAATGATCAAAATACTTTGTTCCCCGTAACAAAGTAGTGCATCACAGTGTTTGCATTTGATTGAGGCCTCATTAAAAACAGGCTGAATATTTGGGATCAGCTGTTCTGGTCGCCCCCTCACCGATGCAGTTGCTCCTCCAGTTGAAGTAGAGGCACCATCCCTTGGAGCCTCTCGTGCCAGAGCCCTGCCACTCTCCCGGGCATAGTTCTGGGGGTGCCTCCTCTGGACGTGCCGAATCATAGTAGAATTACCAAAACTATACTTCCTTCTGGGGTCTCCTCGGGAAAGTATAGTATGGCAGATCTTACACTCCACCTTTGGAGCATTTACTTTTTTAAGTCCCTCAGGTATAGAATTTTTTTTCCAGATGAAATGTTCTTTCACCTTCGGCTGAGGAGGCTCTACATCTATGAACCCATCTGACTCCTCACTGCTGCTGGATGCTCTGGCAGCCATTCTATCCACAGATTGTTAGCACAGAAAATAAGAGGTCTTGTTCTCACCAAAGTGAAAGAAGAAGTGAAGGAAAAGGGTGGGGTCTTCATTCTTTGAAAAAAAAAACTGTTAGCAACCAATGGAAATTGTTATTTTAAGGTCACATGACTTGACGCTCTTACGCTACACGCACCGGAGCGCTTCCGGGGGCGCTTACGCGGCGCGAACGTAGGCGCTTCCGGGGGCGCTTAAGCGGCGCGTTTGAGTGACGTTTTGGTAGCTTTACGGAAATGCAAAATCATTTTAATTCGGAAAATCAAAAATACTGCTTTTATAAGTACGGTACAGAATGTGTTGCATTATTATTTAGTTTTCATACATATTTTTTTTTACGAACGCAGAATTAGCGCTCTCGCTGCGCTCTCCGGAGAGCTTACCGGTGCGCGCACCATGAGCGCTCCAAGTCAAAATGATACGGGTAAGCTTACCGGTGCACGCACCCTGAGCGCACCAGTAAAAAATGATAAAAAATATATATATATACATTGAACAAATATATATATTTTTTAATAGTTGTAAAAAACAGCTAATAAAAAAAAATAAAAAATAGTAGGTTACAAAGTCGATATACAAAGGAATTAGCTTTTAAAAAAACTATGAAATTCACTGAAAAAAACATAGGTTTCACAAACGTTATAGTTAGGAATTAGCATTTAACAAACATAAGAAATTCACTGAAAAAACCATAGGTTTCACACTCGTTATAGTTAGGAATTAGCATTTAAATAACCTTTGAAATTCACAGAAAAAACCATAGGTTTCACAAACTTTATAGTTAGGAATTAGCATTTAAAAAACCTTTGAAATTCACTGAAAAAACCATAGGTTTCACACTCGTTATAGTTAGGAATTAGCATTTAAAAAACCTTGGAAATTCACTGAAAAAACCATAGGTTTCACACCAGTTATAGTTAGCTGAACATTTTGCTCATACAAAACCATTGAAATTCCCACGTTATAGTTAGTTGGACTCACTATAACTCGCGCGCCCGCAATCCACTGCTGATGATGTCACATATTACATCATTCATGACATGGTCAGTGACATCACTGATGACATCACTGATGACATCTCAAATGACATCAGAAAATAACTTTTTTTGTTTTTTGTTTTATATATTTTTTGTAGTTTTTTTTAACAATTTCTTGATTTGTTTTGTTTTTTCAAAAGAAAAAAGGAAGGAAAAAACAATGAACTTCAGGAACTAAAAGTCGTAAAAAAAACATAGTATAACAGCGGTGGTTTCATTGTGCTGTACAGACTGCTCTCCGTAGCACAGAAGTTGGTTGGACTTGATACAGTATATTTTTAGGTGTGCAAATTCTGTACGTATCTCTGGACGTGCTGGCGAAGAAGAACTGGTAGAAGTACTTGGCACTGCAGGTGAAGGGTTCTCTCGAAGTCTCCTGCACTCCTCCCGAGATAGATTAACAGGGTGCAGACTCTTAAGATGCTTGTACATACTTGCAGTGCCGCACAAGTACTTCTTGTCGGCACTGCCTCTCGAAAGAATGCTACCACAGATTTTACAGGTGACTTTTGTGGCATTCACCTTCTTTTGTCCTTCAGGGTAGGTAAAAAACTTCCACATCACTGAGGACGGTCTTTTTGGAGGTAGAGGTTCCACAACAAATTCTTCGTCCAAAGAATGGTCCGATTCATGTGGTGACTGTTGCCCTGAGGCCGTTGTGTACTCAAATTGGAAAATATCTGAAAAGAAATAATCCAAAAGAAGTTCTTCTCAGCTAAAAGATCTGTCTCCAAAGAAGCTCTAAAAAGAATGATTGAAATGGGTTGAATCCTTCAATAGTTACAATAGGAAAAGTTATGAACCAATCAAATCTTTTTTTTAAGGTCACATGGGGTCCGTGCACCCTGTGCACAGGCAGTACGCACCCAACGCGACTTCGCAAAATTGCATTTAAAAGTAATATAAGTCTATTAAAAGTAAAAATATATTATTTTTATGATTATGTTAGATAATGTCCTGCCCTAATATGTATATTAAATACATATATATATATATATTATTTTAGACATTTAAAAATTTCGCGGGAGTCGCGTACCCACTGCATCGCAAGAATATATGTGATTGCTCATCAGACACCTACATATACAATATATCAATTGATAATCATACAATTTGTAGTATACAAAGAAGGATCCCCCTCTATGATCGAATTAAAGTGGCTTAGTGCAATAGTGCAATACAGGTAAAGTGACTCATGCTTTTAGAGAATTAATAAAACACACAAATGTATTTCACTAACAATAATAATGTTTCAGTTCATTATTCAATGTTGCTGTGGGACTTTTGGGGAAAGAAAACCAGTTTCATAATAATACGTATCCAGGGACAGCTTTTTTGACAGATACATTTATACAGTACTTAGTGTGATTGGCTATATATCACTATTCAATTCATCTATACAGAACCATAATTGATGGTAAAAACAGATAAAAGAATAAAACCACATTGTAGGAACAAGCCCTAAGTATAAAAAAGGGGATATCGGTGCCATAATAAAACCCAACAGTCTAAAATACATATGGATAAAACTACCCTAATATTTAGAAGTCGGCTAATATTAATTATAGGTCAACCATTATGAATTTCGTGCACATGTACTTTTCCTAAATCCTCCAATAGTTTTAAAAGAGAATAAATATACTTTTAGTACAAAATATGTGCAAATCTCGCAATTCACTATCCTAATCTTTGAACCTGTCCTTGACACAATGTGGAACGATAGATGCCTATTCTTCCTGTATAGACACTACAGTGGCCTCACATTATAAATATGTGTGGAGGTCCTCCGTGGTGTTCAGACCTCCTGGCCACTTGGAATCGAATTCCAAAATGTAGTTTGTCTCAGTTCTTCGCATGTTGGCCTCCCTATCCCCTCCTCTTTTTGTCACTGGGATAGACTCAATTGCATAATATTTTAGGCCTTGAGGCTTACTATTATGACATGCCTCAAAGTGCCTAGCAACTGGATAGTTTTGATCTTTATTAGTTATTGCACGCAAATGTTGCAGGATTCTTTTGTGAACCTGCAACTTCGTGCTGCCAACATACTTTAAATGACATTCACATTCCAAAATATATATACAGTATTCAGTTTTACATGTGAGAAGTTGTTTGATTTCTCGAGTTACCTTTGGGATGACCGTAGTATATTGTTTGGTGTTCACCCAATGTTGGCATGCTTTACATGAAAAACATTTATAGAATCCCCTACTTGTAGGCCGACAGGGCTCTTTTTTCAGACATTCCTGGCTTTTCTTGGTTAGAATTGTGCCCAGGCTCATACCTTTACGATATGTTATCGATGGGTTGGCGGGCATCAAGTCTCCAATGGTAGGGTCATCCTGTATAAAGTGCCAGTTTCGTCTGACTATACTTCTTAATTCCCTTTCTTGTTTGGAATAGGTCAGAACTAACCGGACTGTATTGGTATCCGCACTCTGGATTCTTTTCTCCTTGGAAGTGTACTTGAGGAGATCACTTCTAGCTTTCTGTCGGGACTTTCTAATAGCGGTTTCCACTGTTCTAGTGCTGTAGCCTCTTTCCACAAATCTAGTTAAACTCTCTTGTTGCTTCTTGATCATATCACTATCATCACTACAAATACGGCGAATGCGAAGCATTTCTCTGTATGGGATTGATTTGATCAAGTGTTGCGGATGGGCACTTGTTGCGTGCAACAGTGTATTTCCAGCTGTTGGTTTTCTAAAAAGGGTAGTACTAAGAACATTGTTATTTAAAAAAACCTGCACATCTAAGAATGTCACCGATTCCTTACTAATGCTGGAAGTAAAATTCAAGTTAAGATCATTCACATTTATTTCCTGTATAAAATTTAAAACACTGTCCTCAGATCCATGCCACACAATAAAAAGATCATCAATAAAACGAAGCCAAGAGACTATATTGGATGTGCAATAGTGCAAATATTTCCGCCTGAGGACCAGTTCCTCCCACCACCCCATAAAGAGGCACGCATAACTTGGGGAGAAACTGGCAACCATGGCTACACCCTGAACCTGTTGGAAAAATTGATCATTGAACATAAAATAATTGTTTTCCAAACAAAATGTTAACATTTCCAGAAGCATTTTTGTGTGGTTGGAGAGTTCCATTGGCCTCCTGCTAAGATAATATTCGCAAGCTCGGAGGCCATCTCTGTGTTTAATACATGTATACAAGGAACTTACATCCAATGTTACCAGAAGATAGTCTGATTTCCACTCTATATCATTTAATTTCCGCAGAAAGTCACTTGTATCCTGGACATATGAGTTCAAAGATTTCATGTTTGCCTGTAAAAAATAATCAATGTATTTTGATAGATTTTCCAAAGGTCCCCCACACGCCGAAATAATTGGTCTTCCTGGCGGTTCGGTAAGATTTTTATGGACCTTCGGTATAAAGTATATGTATGGGGTTAGTGGGTGGTCCTTTTTGATGTACTTAAATTCATCACCACTCAACATCCCTATTCCCTTCCAGGCTACCAGGTTTTTGTTCAGATGTTCCAACATCATTCTATATTTTTGCGGATTACTTCTTCTGTAGCAGTTAATGTCATTCAACTGACTATATGCTTCCTGGAGATAATTCTTAATTGGCCACAGGACGATATTCCCTCCTTTATCTGAGTTGCGGATTACCAGCTCAGCATCCTGTAGTTTTTTCACCAATTGGTTCAGTTTCCTCTCTTGGCTTGTGTATTTTTTCTCCTTTTCATTGTTTACGCGGGCCAGCCTCTTTATTTTCTTCACCACTGCCTCACTGAATGCATCGAGCACATCACGGGCCGCCAAGGGAATATACTTTGATTTCGGTTTAAATGGGGTAATGGGTTTTCTTTGACCACTTAGAGTCACTCTTTCTTGTGTCCCCATGCTCTCCTCACTTTCCAACTGGCACATATCGTGATAAAGGCCCATGTCGCTCACTGTCAGCTCAGCACCACCCCCTCCTGATTTTGGGGGCTCAGTGGTTATACTTGATTGTTTGTGCACAAACTGTTTTTTTAGTTTCAATTTTCGTATATATTGATATACGCCCGCCCTTGTTCTTGTGTAGCAGAAATTTGATTCAGGACAAAAACTGAGGCCAAGGCTGAGGAGTTGCTCTTCTGCTCTGGTTAGTGTTACAGAGCTCTGGTTAATTATAGATTTAGATACAGTAGATTCTGTTACCTGTGTATCCTGAATGATGCCACTGGTCTCTGTTTGTGGCTCCTCAACCAGGCTTACTGTCGTGGTTTGCGGGTTGCTCCCCGACCCGACCTCGCTTGCTTTGACCTCCTCCGTTTTGCGGCAATATGCCTGCCCCTCCTACGTTGGGTTTTTGTTGCACAGTTTTACCTTGGAAGCGAGACCTCAGGGTATCTCTTCTGCTCTCTTTTAAAATTTCCAATTCTTCCCCCAAGGTCAACGCAACCTTGCTTCTTGTTCTTGGCCCCTCATTCTCTGAACCACTTTCTGCTGCAGAGCTGTACACCACCGAATCTTCTTCTGTGGATTGATTTGTTGGAGTGTCAGTTGTGCCACGTTTACTTGCTGTGACTGCTCTTAGGTTATCGTAGCGACGCGCAAATGTAAATATCTGACCATTGGCATAGTCATCTCTGTCCCTTTTGAATTTTTTTATTTTTCTGGTTTTGATTTTTTCCTCCTCTTTAGCCAATCTTGCTGTCATTTCATCCCTTAGTTTGGTGGTCTCAGGGGTCTCTTTTCCGTCTATTTGTAATTTGATGTTTTCTTCAAGGGCATCTATTTTCTTTTGTAATTCATCCCCATCAATTTCGGCAAACTGCACCAAAATCTGCATTAGACGACGTGAGTTATCAAGATTACACTCACCCCACGCTACCATCATAGGGGGATTTGGCGCTTCGTAGTTGGGGGCCAGCATTATACGTAGCCCTCTAGGGACTTTCCCCACATCAAGGTATCTTTTTAGTGAACGTGCCTCCTACCATTTGGACTGTTCATTACGTTTTAGTTTTTCTAACTCTTTAAAGGCACTTCTGATGTTGCTGGGCTCTACCCCACTCGACTCCCCTCCAGTCCCTTTATTAACATTTGATTCGTTCTCTATCTCTTCAGAGAACATCTCCTGTGCGGCGAGCTCCCGGGCTCTACGTGCATCGCCTGACATCGCTGTTTGTTGGGTTGTACTGTTTTATGCCGCTTCACACACACGGAGGCACCGTAAATGATTCCTGGTCTCAGGCGGCAGTTTACCACCCTAATACGACCTCCTTCGGGCTTCGTGTGCGCACCTCCTCCTTCCAAAATCAGTCACACATGTGCATGTATAGCTCCCTTACCGCGGTCGCTGACTCTTCCTTAACGCGTTACCGGTACCTTCGCCTGCTCACTCGAACGGCACCACAGGTTCCTCGCCACGCGTTGTCGGAGTCTGCAAACCACTGGTCGCTCACTGCTTCCGGGTACTTCCCCACCCGTGTGGCTGATTGGATGGCTTTGCTCCCTCCCTTAGATGGGACTCGAATAGTGCCCCCAGGGTCCCCGCCAAAGTTCCCACCAGCCGGGAGAACAAAACAGAGACCGGAGGCACGATAGACCACTTGCTGCGAAGCCAACTTGTAGAGGAGGGGGTCCAACACCGGTAGCAGTCACATGCCGGTAATTATCTGCAATACCTCGCAGCGCTCCACCATTCCAGTGAATTACAAGGCATGGACCAACTTTTTTCGCAGTATACTGTTTATTCACCCAACAAACAGCTCAGTCATGACGCGTTTCGGCCGTCCCTGCGGCCTTGGTCACATGATGATACAATATACTCAGCCCATTTTAAAGTGCTAGTGCATCACATGTCAAAAATAGACATAGAAGAAATACTAACAGTATAAATACCATTTGCTAGATTTGAATGTCACTGTCACATTTTCTATCTGTATAAATACAGTAATTAATTTGCACAAAAGACAGTTAATAATTCACTTCCATCAAGATAACTTTCTGTTACGGACAGTAGCAACCAATTGTTCCAGTGGCACTTATATTGTCTACATATATGATCCATATTCCATAGCATAATATCTTGAACTAGATCCATTTGACATGTGTTTGAAAAAAGATATCTAAAAAAACACACGTGCTCACCATAACGTGCCTAAATTATATACTCATACTAAAGAAAACTTATAAAATTACTCATTATAAAGTGCACAGGGGATTATAAAAGCATGATATAGGTCACTTGATACCAGAGCCAATTTTTACTCAAAAGAATATATGTGATTGCTCATCAGACACCTACATATACAATATATCAATTGATAATCATACAATTTGTAGTATACAAAGAAGGATCCCCCTCTATGATCGAATTAAAGTGGCTTAGTGCAATAGTGCAATACAGGTAAAGTGACTCATGCTTTTAGAGAATTAATAAAACACACAAATGTATTTAACTAACAATAATAATGTTTCAGTTCATTATTCAATGTTGCTGTGGGACTTTTGAGGAAAGAAAACCAGTTTCATAATAATACGTATCCAGGGACAGCTTTTTTGACAGATACATTTATACAGTACTTAGTGTGATTGGCTATATATCACTATTCAATTCATCTATACAGAACCATAATTGATGGTAAAAACAGATAAAAGAATAAAACCACATTGTAGGAACAAGCCCTAAGTATAAAAAAGGGGATATCGGTGACATAATAAAACCCAACAGTCTAAAATACATATGGATAAAACTACCCTAATATTTAGAAGTCGGCTAATATTAATTATAGGTCAACCATTGTGAATTTCATGCACATGTACTTTTCCTAAATCCTCCAATAGTTTTAAAAGAGAATAAATATACTTTTAGTACAAAATATGTGCAAATCTCGCAATTCACTATCCTAATCTTTGAACCTGTCCTTGACACAATGTGGAACGATAGATGCATATTCTTCCTGTATATACACTACAGTGGCCTCACATTATAAATATGTGTGGAGGTCCTCCGTGGTGTTCAGACCTCCTGGCCACTTGGAATCGAATTCCAAAATGAAGTTTGTCTCAGTTCTTCGCATGTTGGCCTCCCTATCCCCTCCTCTTTTTTCGTGGTGTTCAGACCTCCTGGCCACTTGGAATCGAATTCCAAAATGAAGTTTGTCTCAGTTCTTCGCATGTTGGCCTCCCTATCCCCTCCTCTTTTTGTCACTGGGATAGACTCAATTGCATAATATTTTAGGCCTTGAGGCTTACTATTATGACATGCCTCAAAGTGCCTAGCAACTGGATAGTTTTGATCTTTATTAGTTATTGCACGCAAATGTTGCAGGATTCTTTTGTGAACCTGCAACTTCGTGCTGCCAACATACTTTAAATGACATTCACCTTCCAAAATATATATGCAGTATTCAGTTTTACATGTGAGAAGTTGTTTGATTTCTCGAGTTACCTTTGGGATGACCGTAGTCAATTAGTCTGATTGATGTGCCCCAGAAGCTCCTTGGGAGGGTACTGCTCAATCGGCTCCAGGACTGGGCAGAAGAAACGGAAGTCCTTAGTCCTTACCAGGCTGGATTTAGGAAGGGAGTATCAACGGTGGACCAGGTCTTCCGATTGAACATCATTTACTGGAGGACAGTTGTTTTCGATGGTGGCAGCTTATACACAATATTTGTGGATTTAAGAGCCGCCTTTGATCTGGTGCCCAGAGGCAAACTTTGGAGGGTCCTGGCCGAGATGGGCGTACCTGCGGACATTCTAATAATCTTGCAGAGGTTACACCACAACAACTATGCCAGGGTGCGGTGTGGAAAGTCGGGGGAGTTGACGGACAGATTCCCCGTTGACAGGGGGGTTAGGCAGGGCTGTGTGCTCGCACCGACCCTGTTCTGCCTCTTTGTCAACGGGGTAATCGCCCATTTGAATGGCATTGAACACACCGATGCTCCGAAATTGAACGGCAGCAGGGTGCCTGCAATTATGTTTGCAGATGACACCCTGCTGCTGTCTAAAACCCCAATGGGGATCCAGCGGATCCTTGATTCTTTCGTGGCCTTTTGTATGGATAGGGGCCTAGAAATTAATGCTGGAAAAACAAAATTCATGGTCCTGAATCCAAGTAAAAAATTGCGCCCGAATCCACTGCTGGGAGAGGCACGGTTGGAAAGAGTCTCCACCTTCGATTACTTAGGTGTAACCTTGAATGAGTCCATGTCGTGGGGGGCACACCGGACCAGGGCCAACCTTAAACTGGTACAGACCACTGGGGGCATTACACGGATGTTGAAAAACTCGACTTATCGGCCTCTGGGTCCGCTCATCCAGATCTACAAAGCGCAGGCCAGGGGCGCCACAATGTATGGGGCGGAACTGTGGGGACATACACCAACTCGCAGTCTGTCGGTAACTGAGAATAATTTTATCAGGCAGATAACTGCACTCCCGCCAAGTACCCTGCTCCTTCCCCTGAGGTTGGATCTGGGATTGAGACCAATAGCCGATGAAATAGGACTGAGACCCATAGTCTTCTGGCGAAGACTGTGGAGCAGTGAAGCACTTTTAGCCTATAGGGCTGAACTAGGGGAGCTGATATCCCACCCAAAAGCGTTAAAGATCCCTTGGCTAAAATACATTCAGAATCTATGTACGTCACTGGGGTTTCCTGATCTTTGGTCCGATCCTGCTGAGGCCTCATTGAGCATCTCACGCAGAAATTTGGTTGATGCCTATCACGCTCATAAACTATCCTCGGCTATGGAAAATCAGCGAGAGGGATCACTGACCTCTGTATTTATGCTAGGCAAAGATACATACAGGATGGAAAGGGTGTTGGACGCTATGTCCCCCGTGCTGGCCAGGAAGCTGTTTCTGCAATGGAGATACGGCATCCTGCCCTTACGGGCTTTTACGAGCTCTTGGACAAACCCGCCCTCCCCTAAGCAGTGTCCAACATGCTCTTATGCTGAGGAAAGTGATTTGCATGTAGTTCTGTTTTGCCCCACGTACTCGAAAGCGAGGAGATACTGGCTTCTCCCACTTATTAGAAACCTTGGTGGCAGAGAGTATCTCCCAATGTATAGAATTTTAAAAACTGATCTTTCGAGTCCAACTGTGTTTGCATTGGCTAAATTTCTTACCAATGTCTGGCATATTCGCACCAGTTTGCTGAAGTCACGGTCATTGAGTTAGCTCCAGTCTCCTATATGTAAACCCTTATAGTTTTAACCTACAGATATGAACGATTTTATAATGTACAAGTATGTCTTATTGCTATTGATGATGTTTTATGGTGTATATGTTTTATCTTGTTGTGTATCTTTGATGGCCGTATGGCCGAAATAAAGATTTAATAAATAAATATGCAGTATTCAGTTTTACATGTGAGAAGTTGTTTGATTTCTCGAGTTACCTTTGGGATGACCGTAGTATATTGTTTGGTGTTCACCCCATGTTGGCATGCTTTACATGAAAAACATTCATAGAATCCCCTACTTGTAGGCCGACAGGGCTCTTTTTTCAGACATTCCTGGCTTTTCTTGGTTAGAATTGTGCCCAGGCTCATACCTTTACGATATGTTATCGATGGGTTGGCGGGCATCTCGTCTCCAATGGTAGGGTCATCCTGTATAAAGTGCCAGTTTCGTCTGACTATACTTCTTAATTCCCTTTCTTGTTTGGAATAGGTCAGAACTAACCGGACTGTATTGGTATCCGCACTCTGGATTCTTTTCTCCTTGGAAGTGTACTTGAGGAGATCACTTCTAGCTTTCTGTCGGGACTTTCTAATAGCGGTTTCCACTGTTCTAGTGCTGTAGCCTCTTTCCACAAATCTAGTTAAACTCTCTTGTTGCTTCTTGATCATATCACTATCATCACTACAAATACGGCGAATGCGAAGCATTTCTCCGTATGGGAAAAGTAAGAGAGGCTGCAGAGATGCAAACTTTCCATTTCTTTGTAAGGGAAATATACCTACATTTCACTCTCCCTACCTAGCAGGTTAGTTTATAACTTCAGAAGGTCTCATAGGATTACATGGGCAGACCCATACCTCGGGTACTCAGCAGTAGTGGATCACATTGAGTTCTGCACAAACTGTCAGGATATGAATGTTCTCCAACTGTGTGTAATTATGCCTCCACAATGCATTATTAAACGCGTCAGAGGTAGCCACAGCTGCATATGTGTTATGGCCCAAACGTGCGAGGATCAATCTGAATAACAGACAAAGTATTCAAGATAACCTCGATGTTCCATGCTCTCACTTTACACACTAAACTAGCGAGGCAGTCTACAAATGTAGCATACCAAATTATTCTCATGTAAAGCAAAATACGCAGCCTTCTCTAAACAATATCACAAGTGTGTGTCGTGTACAAAGCAGAGCAGGAAAGGAAAAATGACGTTTAAGCTTCTAATACACCCATGCTCACTTAAAACGGTGTGAGTGAAAGGCTCAGCCCACGACACCCTCCCTCGATCGAAGCACGTGATACAAACGTGGGCGAATTAGGAACGCAGAGTCCTAGCCTGAAAAGCAGAGTCAAGTTCAAATTTGCAAAAAAAATGATTCGCTGTTTGATAGAAAACAGTAGCTAAATAATAAAGAATAGGTAGAAAAATCAAAGACTCTTAATCCAACAGCGTATAGCACAGTATGTAGCAGCAGCCTCCAACAGTAAGTCATTGTTCTCATCTGAAAACATTTCAGACATCCAATTCAATAGTGAGAATGAACATACAAGTTCCTCAACGACCGGAGCCTCTATCACCATCGGAGGAAAACTCGGGTCATCTTCAATGTAACTGCGTGCCAAGAACTCAAGCGCCGCTACAAAAACATTCCAACGTCCCAATATTCCATGTATCGCTGCTAAGGCCATAATCCCGCCACCAGAACAGAGCAAGTCATGAACCACTAAGGGGCTCATCAGCTGGTGATAATCCGCGATGGGAGACACCGTACAGCAGAGACACAAATCCAGGGCCCAGTCGAAATCGCAGCTCAGGCAATGGAAGACAGGTGGAACGCATGTGAAAAAGGAGAATCGAAACGATAATCCATAAACTGCACTCAATGTAGCCAGAGGCAGCGCTCCGTGATAACTAAGCATTTGTTCCGGACCAGCAACAGCCGGGACATATTGTCGTCTGCTGCAGGATGTGCATCCATATTTAAGTAAACAAATTAATAAAAGCACACTGGCAACTAATGCGAGTATTAAGCGGAATCCACCAAAGATGCTGGAAAAAATCGAATGAAAAAATCCCGAAAAGAAACCAAATATAGGGGTCAATTAGGATGGCGGACGGACAAAGTCCGTCCGCCATCCTGTCTGTGACAGGTACCGTCCACCACAAGGGCGGAGGAACCGTGCCCCCAATTAGGATGTACCCGCCACAGTGGCGGGTGCATCCCGTATTTTAACATTGCGGCGGACAGTGCATAAAGCACCGGCCGCCGCAATGTGAAAAATGCATGTTGTGCGTTTCACAGCACAACATGACAGGCATGACATGACATGACATGACAGGCATGTTGTGCTGTGAAACGCAGGGGGGTACCATAGGTACCCCCCATGTGCACCCCCCACCCCTCCTTCACCCTGGGGGCCCACAACGGGCCCCCAAAGCAGTAACAGTATGCCTTTTCGTGGCGGCCCTCAGGCCTTCCTAATATGGCTGGCGGTGTCTGATAGACACCGCCACCATATTAGAGCTTTTCCGCCACGGTCGCAAGCCGACCGCAGCGGAAAAGCGGCAGACGGTCTTCCCGTCCACCACGGTCCCCTCACCATTGTAATATGGCGGGGGGAAAAAAGGTGGCGGATGGGCAAGGATGGCGGACGGATCGCCACCGCTTGCATGGCGGGGGCGATCTGTCCGCCATCCTAATGGACCCCATAGTTTGAAAAGAAGTCACAAGGCCACTGCTTCTAACTTTAAAAAAGTAAGGTAACCCCGTAGTCATGGACGCATTAAAGATACTCTAAATTAACTCCCCAAAATTCAGGAGCACGTCTGTATTTAATAAAGCATGCACTTCTGTGCGGGTGTTTCCTCCATGAATGACAAATGTTTCTCTAGCAGATGTAAGAGCGACCTCTTTTTGAGACAATAGCGCTCTTATACGATTCATTTGGTTGACTCTGCTTTCAAGGTCGGAATCGACGGCCAGATGGAAACATCCAGCTTCCCGTGCAGAGGAGTAAATACAACTTTTTTTTATAGCAAACCATACACTCATTTACCGTAATCACGTAAGCGATGCCTGCTAACATCGCACAACAATCTGCATTATTTCAAAGTAAATAACTCCTGTTTCCAGTAAACTGAACGTTGGTATGGTAGCAGGTGTCGGAGTGCCTTTCAAAACTCAGTCCAAATTAGGCGCATCTTCATTACAAGAGCCATGCAATTGTATGTGTCTACAAATTAAGGAGTGATCTGGAGCTATTGTGCAATCCTCGCCATTCAGACTTCTTTTCCCTCCCTCAGGCACCTATATGTAAATGGTAATAACCAAGCTTCATGGAGATAAGCGCTGGCTAAAGATCCATATCTGCATATAGCATAGTATTTCATGCAAACGTCAAAGTTAAACAGGCTAAAAAGTAACGTTATGATACCGTGGATAAGCCACACAGCTGAATCGGATCTCCAATGAGTGACCACTTCTAACCATTCTCATAGCGCGCCCTGTGCTCTGATTTGACAGTGAGAGAGTGATCGCACCATAGTTTGTACTGCTAATCATTCTCAGCATACGCTACGAATTCACTTTCAGGTTACGCATCGCATCATAGCTTCCGTGTGACGTCATGTACGGCGTCCCGTTCTCAAAAGACGCGAATGTTTTTAATTCTTTAAAAACATATATTTATGTATTTAATGAACATACTAACAGAAGACATTATCTAGGATAAATATGAAATAATTTTTTTTTAAGTTTCAATAATCCGATATTAATTTTAAAAGTAATTACACATGTCGCGGTGGAAGGTCATGCATACTCGCATCGTAAGAGCACGGTAAGCACAGCGTCAGCGTACGCAAAGCCATGTGACTTTAAAAGAAGACATTTAATTGGTTCATAACACTTCCTATTACAACTGTTGAAACTTCCATCCCATTATATTCATTCTACTTTGACTTTCTAAGAAGAAGCATCTCTTCTGAGAATCTTGTCAAATAGAACAAAGTTTACCCTCATAACATCAATGGACTCATCTTCCAGCCATTCTTCAAAGAAATATTTCATTCCTGAAGAATCTCCAAAGAAGAGGAAAGAAGCTCTAATTTAGCAGTTTTTTACTTTTGCAGAGGGGCAAAAAAAGGTTAATGCTCCAAAAGTAACCTGTAAAATTTGCCAAACAACTCTTTCAAGGGGTGATCCATCTAAAACATACTCCTTTGGCACAGCAAATATGGAGCGACACGTGAAGAACTTACACACCAACAACTTTGCTCGAGCTGCAACACGGAGGTTGAAGGACAACCCACCGGCTGCTGCTGGACCAAGCACATCAACTTCTGTACCAGCATTTTCAGCAAGCAGTCCACACCCACAAATTGATCCTGATTTTGCTAAAATTAAAATTTTATGCATTTATTGCAATAAACTTTTGTGTTATGGGGAACAGTCTATTGACCTTATAAAACGCAGGAAGCAGGAGCATCGCTGTCCTCGACATTATTATTATTTTTTCATTCTTTTGTTCCTGTTGGACATTTCCAAACCCCTATGATAGAAAACAATTACCCCCGGGATTTAGCCCCCCCCCGGGAGCTAATTAAGAATAAAACGGCCTTCTAGTTTGCGTACTAGTACCATACACGTACCCTGCAATGTTTTTAATAAAAAAAAAAGATCCATGTGGGAACCCCTGAGCAGGCCTAGAGGGTCAACATGTTTCTACCCTGCCCCCTTTCCTTATTTTTCAACTTTGTTTTACTGTTTTCTTCTGACTCTGTGCTACAGGCACAAGATGGCCGCCAACACTTCCTGGTTTGGATGTTTACAGACAGTTGACATCCATTCAGCATGCAGCTCGTGCTCGTAATTGTACGGATTTCTGTACGCGAGCAGTACTTCGTCTCTATATTTATTTATATTGACTGAACAAACCAAAGGTTACAGGGAAGCCGAATGCCAAGCACTTCATGGCTGAGGTGTAATATAAATATATATATATATCCCTCGGAACAGTGCGCTTTGTTCGTGTCCAACTCTATGGTTTTTGTTCCAATCACATGATAGCAGCGAACTTGCTTATCCGATCCCAAGATTCGGCAACATACTAAACAATTATTTTAGAGGTATATGACCTTTATAAATACAATATAGTATTAGGCTGAACATATTTTAAACTTGTTTTAATGTTTCTTTTTGATATCCTACTTAAATGAGCTATTTTATTATTATGCAAATCTGAGGATTTGTCTCGGAATACGCAGACTAGCTCAATAATAAAAACCAAAGCGTTATTTCTATTGGTTCCCCTTGGACCACACCCACATTTTATAAAAACCACACCCAAAGTAGTCACTTTGACCCTGGCTGTTGCTGGACAGAGCTGTAAAGATATTTGATCCTTCCACTATGGCAGAGCTGCTGCACCTGCACAAGAGGATGAACCACGCGTGGAACAAGAAGAAGTTACTTTCACCCGAAAGAAGAGTGATGTCTGGTACTGGTTCATTGTGCCATCTGGAGAAAAAGAAGCCGACTACCAGGTTTGTTGAATGCAAGTTGTGTGGAGAGCAGCTTTCAAGAGGTGCTATGAAAAAGTACAGTTAAGTCATCTCATCGATAAGGAAGCACATAAAAGGCAAACACGATCCCGCATATCTTAAAAAGTTGAAGGAGAAAGCAACATGTTCTACAGATGCAGGAGCATCAATATCTACATTCAACCAACCTCCTGCAAATATCAGCATGCCACCGCCTTGTGCAGAATTTGAACACATTGTTATGCATTGTTCTAAATGTCAAGAACTTGTTCTAAAAGAAGCTGATGACATTATCACCATGTTGGAAAGGGTAAGACATACCATTGTTGTTTTTTTTTTCTTTATTCTCTTTTGTTTTAAAAGCACAAGGACATGTGCTAATGTTATAGTTGTTAAAGACACTGGAAGTTCCTCAAATGACACAGAAACAGAAAGATGTACCCTCAGGCAACAATCTATGAACTTTAAATAGTGTTTTTTGAAAACCTTCATTTCAAAGTTTGAGGACATTATTTTCAAGTTGCAGAAACAAGCGACTCTGCTTTGTTAAATTTTCTCCTTTTTTACTGTTTTAAAACAGTAGATTATTTTAATATGTAACAGTTTTTCATAATATTTCAGTTTTTTGCACTTTTACTCTAACAAATATTTAAGTTTTTTGCACTTTTACTATAACAAATAGTCAATTTATTTGCAAAAATAAAAAAACTACCACTTTTCCCTTAAAGAGCTGTGTTAATGATCTCATTATTATATGGCTGTATCAGTGATTTAATCAGTGTTTGCGAGGGTGTTAGTACAGGTGTTACTGTATTTCTGGGTTTGTTAGTGTATGAATAAATGTTTGCATGGGTGTGTCAGTCTACATGTCACTGTGTCCTTGTATGTGCAAATATATACTTCAGTGTGTAGTTCGCTGTGTCACTTTCTCACTAAGTGAGTGCCCGGGTTTGTCAGTCTATGTCTATGACTGGAAATGTCACTGTTTAAATAGGCATGTCAAGGTGTTAGTGTATGTCTTACTATCTGTTAGGATGTGTCACTGCTGAACAAGTCTTCAAATGTGTGTGTCGGTCTATCTGTCAGTATATACATCAGTGTGGCAGTGTATGCATCAGTGTGTGTTTGGGTTTATCTCTGAATGAATTAGTGAGTGCATGGGTGTGTTACTGTATGTGTTAGTGTCTGTCTGGATGTGTCAGTATATGTCTAGATCTCTGTGCCTGTGTCAGTCTGTCAATGAGTGCGCTCATAGGTGTGTCAGTGTATATATGACTGTGTCCCTAACTATGGGGTCAATTAGGATGGCGGACGGACAAAGTCCGTCCGCCATCCTGTCGGAGGACGGCACCGTCCGCCACAGGGGCGGAGGTCCCATGCCTCGAATTAGGATGCACCTGCCACAGTGGTGGGTGCATCCCGCATTTTTAACATTGCGGCGGGCAATGCTAAAAATGCAGGTTGTGCGTTTCAAAGCACAACATGACTGGCACCGCGCGGTGCCTGCCATGTTGTATTTTGAAACGCAGGGGGGTACCATGTGCATCCCCCCACCCCAACTTCACCCTGGGGCCCACAACGGGCCCCCAAAGCAAAGACCGTATGCCTTTTTGTGGCGGCAATGAGGCATTGCCCATAGCACATCCTAATATGGCTGGCGGTGTCTGATAGACACCGCCACCATATTAGACCTTTTCCGCCGCGGTCGCCTTAAAAGCGGCGGACGGTCTTCCCGTCCGCCGCGGTCCCCCCCGCCATTGTAATATGGCGGGGGGAAATAGGTGGCGGACGGGCACAGATGGCGGATGGCGGAGGGCGTAGCTTTCAACACGTGATCAGTGCAGCTGGGGAAAGCAGGACACGTTAAAGTGGGGAACAGTTGTAGTTAGGCGAGTTGATTGACACCGACGGATAAAGCGCGAACATGCTGCGGTGTTTGGCCGCGATTTAGAAGGGAGTTGAACGTCTCGAATAACGTGGAAGTTGGTGACAAATGTGCTTTGTTTAAGTGAAAGGAACACGTGTCACGGTAAGCAGAGAGCTCAATACGGGTTAAACTAATACACTTCCAGGGCTGAAAGAGGATACAAAATATGGCATTGAGTTCTGTTGTGCAGATTGAGTATATCGGGTTCTGGGGTCTAGCGGTAAACAATGTTTATCTTGTTGGCAGTATTCACACATACATATATGAAATGCTTAAAAGAGGGCAATAGCGGAGTTTCAATTTCGTGTGTAAAGTTTGTAAATTGCAGCATAAGGATTACAACTGATCGGATTGATGATATGTGTATATTTTTCACTTTTTTAGATACCCCCGAAGAAGGGCAAATGTTGCCCGAAATGCATTGGGTTTTTTATGGAATAAAACGTGACATGTGGAAACATGATGTGTTCCTGTGCCTGTTTGAAGAATGAGGAGATGCAAAGAAACGAGTAAAATGAATTGAACATAAAAAAGAAGAATACAAGTGATAAAAATGAAAGGATAAAATGAAGGATTAAGCAATACATGGATTTAATTCATTGGATTTGTTTCAAAATAGGTTGTGCAGCTAGTTGGGAACCGAAATGCGGTTCCCGTGTGTTCGTATCTTATTTGCAGCGCAAGAGGACAGAGCGCGAAGACTGCTAGCACGCCGAGAAGGTTAATCAAAGGAGTACACGAAATAAAGTTTAAATTGAAGATTACAAAGGTGTGCAACTCGCCACTCAGTATACATGTTGGAAGGATCGCCACCGCCTGCATGGCGGTGGCGATCCGTCCGCCATCCTAATCGGCCCCTATGTTAGTGATTGCGCAGGTGTGCATGTGTAAGTATATATTTTGATCTGTCACTACATAAATGAGTGTATACCTGGATATGTCAGTGCATTTTTACTGTGTCCATGGGTGTGTCAGTGTATATGGTAGTGTATGCCTGTGTCAATTAGTGTAAGCATCAGTGTGTCTATGACAGTGTCAGTTTATGCATCAGTGTGTGTCGATGGGTGTGTCAGTGTATGTATGAAAGTCTGGTTGTTTAGGTTTATACATGACTAAATGACTGAGTGACTTTGTTAATCCATGACTGTGTTCAGGGGTGTGTTAGTGTATCTAATAGTGTGTCCTTGGGTGCCTAAGTCTATATATGAGTGAGTTACTATTAAGCATGGGTGGAAAATTAGTTCCGCTCGCGTAATTTTCAGATTTTTGGCAATTTCGCGCGCGTTGACTTACCGTGATTCTGAGTTCCCCGAGTTGTTTTCCTCCCGGTTTGCGTGCGCTGCGCCATATTGGATCTGGCTGCGTGATCGC
Source organism: Lissotriton helveticus (assembly GCF_964261635.1). Lineage (NCBI taxonomy): Eukaryota > Metazoa > Chordata > Amphibia > Caudata > Salamandridae > Lissotriton > Lissotriton helveticus. The sequence goes on from NC_136067.1 coordinate 1,827,516,613, forward strand.
GCAAGACTTTTAGACCGCGAGTAAGCCATGAAGTCCCGCCATCTTGCACTGCGAGACTTTGAGAACACGAATATGTCATAAGGGTCCGTGATCAAGCATCGCAAGAGTAAACAATTGCGAATACGTAGATGCGACACGCAGCTGACATCCGGCGGGAGATTTGAACAGCTCGCTTTCCCGAAGTCGCAAAAATTGCAACTCTGCACAAGAAATCTATCGCTGGCAGCATAAACCTTCTGAAAATGATGATTTGGATCAGATTAACTCCTCAGATTGACGTTCGGCTGCACTGTTTTGTGCAAGGAGTCCATTTTTGGCAGCATAAACCTTCTGAAAATGATAATTTGGATCAGAATAACTCCTCAGATTGACATTTGACTGCACTGTTTTGTGCAAGGAGTCCATTTTTTGGGGGGTGGGAGGAAGGAAGGGCCCCAGAGTCTCCAACTTCCTGTTCCTGTCCAGCAGGCTCCTTCCAATGCTTTGTCCATGTCCTGGTCACCTTTCATTTGGATCTGGAGCTGGAAGGATTACTCTTTGTGGCTGCTGCTGGATATTTGTATTTGAGGACATTTTGTTTGGATCACTTTTGGATTTGAGATTTTACAAGTAAGTTGGTGTTGTTTCTTTGGGGCATTGCAGTTGCTGCAACTACAATTTATAAACTTTTTCACAACTTTAAAACAAATATATTGTGGGTAGCCACAGTATCCAGTAGGCGCAGGGTTAGTCATGGGTGCATGATACAACTGTTTCTGTGAGTTTCGTTGAACTTAAATATCATTTACGGCATGGATGGCATGGAATTGAATAGCTCACTGGTATATGTGGAAGTTTTTTTAATTTTGGGGTGCGTGTTAAAGCCACACTAGCCAGTAGGCCCAGGGGTAGTCAGTGGTGCATGGACCAAGTCTTTCTGTGAATTTAAACATCATTTAGGGCATGGATGGCATTGGATTGGGGTGATTTTTGTGTGTATTTCGATTTTCTGGGTGTTGTTGCGGACAGGTCCAGGGCCTGGCCATGTGGGTTAGGGCCATATTGATGCCTGGTCCAGGGCCTGGCCATGTGGGTGGGGGTCTAGGGGCCATTTTAGAGCCAGGCAGTGTGCTTTGTGCCATAGGCCTTCACCCAGTCTGCCTTGCTTTCATCCATTATGCCCAGGGGTACTCAGTGGTGCATGGACCAAATCTTTCTGCAGGGTCTCTTGAATTTAAACATCATTTTTGGCATGGATGGCATTGGATTGGGGAGATTTTTGTGTGTATTTAGATTTTTTGGGTGTTGTTGGGGCCTGGTCCAGGGCCTGGCCATGTGGGTGGGGGCCATTTTGATGCCTGGTCCAGGGCCTGGCCATGTGGGTGGGGGTCTAGGGGCCATTTTAAAACAAGGCAGTGTGCTTTGTGCCATAGGCCTGCACCCAGTCCGCCTTGCTTTCATCCATTATGCCCAGGGGTACTCAGTGGTGCATGGACCAAGTCTTTCTGTGGGGTCTCTTGAATTTAAACATCATTTAGGCCATGGATGGCATTGGATTGGGGTGATTTCTGTGTGTATTTCGATTTTGTGGGTGTTGTTGGGGCCATTTGAGATGTCATCAGTGATGTCATCAGAGATGTCACTGACCATGTCATGAATGATGTAATATGTGACATCATCAGCAGTGGATTGCGGATGCGCGAGTTATACTTAGTACAACTAACTCTACGGAGGAATTTCAATGGTTTTGTATGAGTGAAATGTCCAGCTAACTATAACACCCCTGAAACCTATGGTTTTTTCAGTGAATTTCTAAGGTTTTTTAAATGATAAATCCTAACTATAACCTGCCTGAAACTTATGATTTTTTCAGTGAATTTCAAAGGTTTTTGAAAAGATAACCACCTGAAGTGCATTCTGCTCAACACCCGCTCGGTCCACAAACACGCCACTGTACTATGGAACTTACTAGACACCACATCGCCGGGGGTCGCCTTTCTCACAGAAACCTGGATGAACGCCTCATCAGCGCCCGACATCGCCATAGCCATCCCGGACAGCTACAAGATCATCCGAAAGGACCGCACCAACCAACAGGAGGAGGCATCGCCATCGTCCATAAAAACACCATCTGCATCACGACCAGTTCCGACGACAACCTCGCAACCGCCGAACACCTTCACTTCCAGATTCACACCGACCCTAAGACCACACTCAGAGGCACCCTCATCTACAGACCCCCAGGACCCCGCACACCATTCAGCGAAGACATCGCAGACTTCATCAGCCCACACGCCCTCCCCTCCGAGGACTACATTCTACTAGGAGACCTCAACTTCCACCTGGAAAAGAACAACGACAGCAACACCACCACCCTTCTGGACAAGCTCGCCAATCTCGGACTCAAACAACTGGTAAACACCCCCACCCACTACGCCGGACACACGCTTGACCCAATCTTCTCCTCCAGCAAGTACATCTCCTTCAATCACGCCACAGGACTCCATTGGACGGACCACAGCTGCGTTCACTACAACTACAAAAAAAACACGACCCACCACCACCCACAACCAATCCCCCGCAGAAACTGGAACAAAACTACCACCGACCAGCTCTTCACATCGCTTTACCAAAACCCTCCCGCCAAATCATTGGACCCAAATCAAGCAGCCATCAACCTCACACAATGGATCACTCACTGCGCAGACGAATTAGCACCCTTGAAAAACCATCTCACCAAGCAAGGTAGCAAGAAAGCCCCCTGGTTCAATGACGACCTTAAAAAATCCGAAAAGATCTGCCGCACCCTCGAGAAAGCCTGGCGAAAAAACCCAACCACTGACAACATGACCACCTTCAAGAACGCCACCCGCAAACACCACCAGCTGATCCGATCCACCAAGAAATCAGCATTTAAGGATCGACTCGACAACAACGCCCACAACAGCAAGGAACTATTCAACATCGTCAAAGAATTTACCAACCCCACCGCCGACACCAATGACATCACTCCATCTCAAGACCTCTGCGACTCTCTAGCCTCGTTCTTCCACAACAAAATCGCTGACATACATAACAGCTTTGGCGACCAGTCCACCCCCCTCACCTCCAAACCAAAGCCCCCCTCCGACATCCTTTGCGCCTGGAACCCAATCAGCACTGAAGACACCATCCGCTTGATGAACTCCATCCACTCCGGATCGCCAACCGACCCATGTCCCTACCACATCTTCAACAAAGCAGACTCCATCATCGCACCCCATCTCTGAGATGTCATCAACTGCTCCCTCAACACTGCTACCTTCCCGGAAAGCTGGAAACATGCCGAACTCAGCGCTCTCCTGAAGAAACCCACAGCAGACCCCACCGAACTTAAGAACTACCGCCCCATTTCGCTCCTCCCATTCCCTGCCAAAGTCATTGAGAAAACCGTCAACAATCAGCTCGCCGCCTTCCTCGAATCTAACGGCTCCCTCGACCCATCACAGTCCGGCTTCGAGCCAAACACAGCACCGAGACCGCCCTCATCGCAGCCACAGACGACATTCGAACACTACTTGACAACGGAGAAACAGCTGCCCTCATCCTACTGGACCTCTCCGCAGCCTTCGACACAGTCTGCCATAGCACCCTGATACAACGCCTCAGCAACGTCGGGATACAAGGAAAAGCACTGGACTGGATCATCTCGTTCCTCGCCGGAAGAACCCAGAAAGTCCGCCTCCCCCCTTTCAGATCACAGGCCACTGAAGTCATCTGCGGCGTACCACAAGGATCTTCACTCAGTCCCACCCTCTTCAACGTATACATGAGCCCCCTCGCATCCATCGCGCGCCAACACAACCTCAACATCATCTCCTACGCAGACGACACCCAGCTGATCCTCTCCCTCACCAAAGACCCAAACACCGCCAAAACCAACCTACACGAAGGGATGCAAGAAGTAGCCGAGTGGATGAAGAACAGCCGTTTAAAACTGAATTCAGACAAAACGGAAGTCCTCATCTTAGGATCATCCCCCTCCGCTTGGGACGACTCATGGTGGCCACCAGCCCTGGGCATCGCACCCAAACCAACGAACCACGCACGTAACCTGGGCTTCATCCTGGACTCCTCCCTCTCGATGACCAAACAAGTCAACGTCATCTCATCATCATGCTTTAACATCCTACGTATGCTCAAAAAATCTTCCGCTGGATCGCCACCGAAACAAGAAAGACGGTCACCCAAGCACTTGTCACAAGCCGACTGGACTACGGAAACACCCTTTACGCCGGAACAACAGCCCAATTACAGAAAAAACTCCAACGCATTCAGAACGCCTCAGCCAGACTTATCCTAGACATCCCCCGCCAAGCTCACATATCCGGTCACCTGAGAGACCTCTACTGGCTCCCCGTCAACAAGAGAATAACGTTCCGTCTACTCACCCACGCACACAAAGCCCTCTACGACCTAGGACCCAAATACCTCAACACGCGCCTGACCTTCTACACCCCCACCCGCAACTACGATCGTCCAATCAAGCCCTCGCCGCGATTCCACGCATCCAAAGATCCACAATGGGAGGAAGATCCTTCTCCTACTTAGCGGCTAAGACCTGGAACTCTCTCCCCACCCACCTCCGCCTTACACAGAACCACCTCTCCTTCAGAAAACAACTCAAAACTCAAGCGCCTTGAGACCCTCTGGGTGAGTAGTGCGCTATACAAATTCTAACTTGACTTGACTTGATTTTACTTTTAGAACGACAAACCTATTGTCCTACTACTAATCATTGACAGCATTTACACACGGTCAAAAATAACCCAATTTCCGTATTTATCCACACTTTAAAATAAATACAGAGAGGAAAACACTTTTCTGTCTGTATTTATATGTAAAAATCAATAAAAACATAAATTAAGGAGCCTACATATAAATTAAGAATATTTTCAACTTAATTAGCAGTAATTAACATATAAGTGTGGTAAAAGTATGACGCAGCACCTATAATACCTCACTTTCAAGAACAGCGTTAACAGTTTGATTCTAAACTCCATCAGCATCTTAGCCCACCACTATCTCACTGTAGGTAACACCTTGCTTAATCTTCCCAATGCTTCAAACGCCGGCACACCTTTCCGGGGGTAGCTTTAAGCTTTACAAATGCTGGCATTTTTTTTATTAAAAAGCATAGTGATAATAAATATTAATACGTTATTTTTTTTCTTCTATTATAAACGATTTTTTTTTTATATCTTCTATTTAGATGTTTTTAATCATGAGAATGGAAAGGACACAGTTTACCGGGTAACACTTTTTAAACTCTCCGACGTATGTAGATAATAAGGACCTTATAATTGTTACTATGGAAATCGAAACCTTTACAGTTTCACTGTTTGTAACTTTTCCCAACACGTGCACAAGTAAAACAGTTCAAATGTGAACACGTGTAAACTGTAAAACGTGACAACTACATAGGACGAGCCGAATCTTCCTCCCAAAGACTGCTAAACAAGCAAAAAATATATAAACCACACCTATTTTGCGATAAGTTTCGTTTTCCCAAGTTATTTCTGCGTCGCCAATCTGTGATGCAGGTTCCCTTTTCTAGCATCAGATTCTTGCTTTGCGTCTACAAACATATTCCGGAGTTGTAAGTTGTTTCATTATGGCATAGTAAATAGCTATAATTTGTGGCTATTTGTCAATATTTAAACATTTATATCTAGAAAAAAGTGTTCTTGCATGTTTTTCTCTTTTTCTCTGTAACGTCAGCAGCTTGTTTTCAGAAACAGATAGATAACAACAAACATTGCTCCTTTTCTGCCTCCTTTCAGCTTATTTATTGTGACTTTCTATATTATAATATTGACACTGTACTTCGCTTCAGAGGTGTTGGTGACCCGTCGGCGCAAACACTAAACATTTACAATCAACGTCACCACCTTTCAGTTGTTAGTGTGTTTTCCCTTAGGGATTATATACTGTTAATATGTATATTATAATATTAACAGCTATGCTAATCTCAGTGGATTTCATGACCCGTTGTCACATAGAGTAAATATATAAAAGCAACGTCACCACCTTCTGGTTTTTAGTCTGTTCCCCCCTTTATCATATACTGTGAATATATATATTATAATTTTCACAGTCATGATCTCAGAGGAGTTTATGACCCGTCGCCATGAAGATCAAACTTTTTGACCTCCCAGAGAAAAGAAGCTCAGAAAATAATTACCGTTATGGATGTTCTGTTAAATACATAACTTTATTTTCCTTTTCTTTTTACTGTAACAATGGTATCAACCGTTATATTGTAATAGATTGTCCTATTGTTACAGAAGAGGTATAGGAGATTTTTCGGCGCCATCTGTAATACAGCTTAGAAAACATTACAACGGACTTGATCAGATATTTTTTTCAGGGAGCATATTTTATAAAATTGCAGAATAAACAATATTGCTTGCATACATACTTTGTTACTTTAAATATTTGATAAACCCTACATTTCTGAATGTTATTTTCTAATTTCTATTCTTCTCATTTGCGGTTCCTATTCACCTTCTCCCTAAAGAATATATAGGACCAGTTCTGTATATTATAATAGTACCATCCTATATATTCTTAAGTGGGTATGTGATTTGTTAGAGGAACAGTGTGCAACCTCTAAGCACTAAGACAGAACGTTCCTGAATTCTAAAGAATACAGATTTGAAAAATAATAATGCATACATTTCTATGCAATATGAAGTCACTTGTATTTAACTGTTTTTTACTTGTTCTCCTCACCTCAGATAATGGAGTGCGGGTGTGTTTGTTGTAGCACTTCTATTCTACTTTCTCTAAAAGTAGCTGATGCCCTCTTACATCATCAAGAATATGGGGCAACACTTTTACAAACTATAGCAGAAAAAAGGTGGGTATGGCCATGCTTAACTGATATTTTATCAAATTGCATTTTTAATTGTAATCCCTTTCATATATACAGCGTCAGTTTCGTAAGAAAAACCTTCTGTTTCAAACCTAGACTGAACTTTTTGCTGCGCAACCACACCTCCCCATCAGAAAAGTAAACACCACATTAAAAGTAAATAGTGCTCCTGGGAAGTATCCCACCTCAAACTTGATTAAAAAAAACACCGCAAGACACTCCTTTTTCCGCTGTGATTGGTACACCACACGACAAGTATATAAATGGCCCTTAAAACATATAAAAACGATGTTTACCTTCATAATCCCTGTCCACCACCTTGTGACCACTGTACAGAGTTAATAATGTCCCTAACCTCCTCTCTACTACTTTCTTTTCCCATACTCCTTTGCAAGTGTGTCACAAAATCACTATCAACAGTGAACCGTTCCCACGCAATAGGGAGCAAACTTTTGCTCGAAACACTTTACCCAATAAAATGTCCATGTTGTTCCGCAGAGGAGAAAGTAATGACTGCCAAAACTTCTACTTTTAATGCTTCATATCCAATGAACATTAAGCTTTATTAGTCCCGCTTGGAACACGTTACCCAAAGAAATGTCCCTAATACTCCGCGAAGAGGAAAGGAATTGCTGACAACACTTCTACTTTCAACAGTTTTCAGCCAATCAACATTAAGCTTGGGAAAGACCTCCTTGGTGCACGTCAGCAAATCAGATGTCCCTCCTACTCCGCAGAGTGGAAGTGAATGGCTGGCAACACTTCTACTTTCAATAGTTCGCAACCAACCAACATAAAGCTCAGGAAAGTCCTCCTTACAAAATTAGATGTCCTTGCTTCTCTCCGGAGCAGAAGTCAATTTCAGAAAACACTTCTACTTTCAATAGTTAGCACCCAATGAACATTAAGCTTGTTGTTGGGACACGTTAGCCAATTAAACGTTAAATTTGTTCCACGCACACATACAGAACACGCCGTCCTACATATTAATACATTTCCTGTAACAAAGTGACTCTATCCGTACTAAAAGTGAGCACTGCCTAATAAATAAACATTATTCCACATTATATTAAAGAAAAGCCGCAATAAGCTGCATTGTTATTTTCCTGATATATTTTACACAGCCTACTGTACCCTCCTCCCAACATGAGAGAAGCCCCGGGACTGTGGGGGGCCCAGTGAACCACCGCTATTATTTTTATGATATTTTCCACTGACTTCTTCTATGACTAACAAATCCAATGGAAAACTTTTAAAACTCCAGCACAGTAACTTTTTCGATTAGCAACATTGTGTGGTGAACTTCTAACCTGTGTGCTCACTTAAGTGTTCCATGAACTGTTACTATGGTAACAGGCAGAAAGCCGTTTGGAGGTAGTGTTGAGAGGTACTGGCTGTACAGAAACCATTATATTTTCCCAGGATCCTCTACATGACAGAAAGGTAAGCAAAGTAAAACAGGACACTGTGTACCAGATTTACAACCTCCTTGCGCTACTTTCGCATCACTTTTCACATCTTAAAAGTAATGCAATAGTAATGCAATGAACTTGTAAATGTGCCCCTATGCACATTATGAGCAAAACAAGTACACAACTCATTCAATTCTTTTCCGATCACAATTAGACGATGTTGCTTCACGATTCACAATGAACTTCAATAAATACTTCCTGCCTAGTTAAAATTGTCGTCGCATTAATGCCTGCAAACTACAACAAAAACGCTGAAAATGGACTTCAAAATCCTTTGTTATCTCACCGGAATATTTTCTCAACATTGCTGTTTGCTAAGCAACAGTGAGAGCCACCAGAGCTAAAAAAAAATGGGTTGGAGTGGGCTCCAAGGCCTCCCCCTGCAAAATTACAAGTGGAAGGGCCTCAACAACCCCCCTCAAGTCCCGGGAACCACCACCTGCCGGGGCTTTGTGTATTGTGGGAGGGATGCCTCGAGGGCCCTAGGGACCGCCATGCCCCAGGGCCGGCTCCTGCAGTGTCCCGGGGTGCCTACCCCCGGGACACTGCTGTTTGCTATCAGAGGGCGGGAGTCTCGCGGCTCTTGCCCTTCCATAGCAAACTTGGTTTGCATTTTGAAAGACAGAGAAGTGAAATCTGTTCTCAGTTTAAAAATCTAAACCAGATTGCTTTTCCACATGCAAGTTAGCATCTCCCCATGTGGAAAAGCAATTCCGGCTCCCAAAGGACGCGGGGAGCTGGCGGGACCGTGGGGGCATTGTGGCTCCCCCCACGGTCCCCAACATTTTATATAAGCCCCAGGGGATGGAGTCCCCGGGGATTTTAGAAATTACTGATAGGAGCTATTTTTTTACGGTAAAATTAGAAGTTGCGCGCCCAGCGCGGTGCTCAGTGCTACTCCCTGGTGTGCACGCGCTGGATGCATGACTCATAATCTGTAGGGTGGACGACTCCAGCGCCTTTGGTGCACAACTTCTACGCGTTTGGGAGCCGGCACTGCTTTTCCACATGGGGAACTACTAACATGCAGCTCCCCATGTGGAAAAGCAATCTGATTGATATTTTGGAAGAGAGAACAGATTTCCTTGCTATGGGAGGGCAGGATGGACATCCCGGGACACTGCAGGAGCCGGCCCTCCCACAATACATAAAGCCCCAGGGAGTGGTGGTCCCCAGGGTTTTGGAGACCTTGCGGTCCCCCAACCATTTTTTTATAGCCCCGGGGGCTCCAGGAGGGGGGCCACGTAGACCCCCCCCCACAATATATAAAGCCCCGGGGTGGCGGTCCGCACGGCTTTGGGGACCTTGGAACCCCCCCCCCACAATTTTCTTTTTTTTCAGCCCCAAGGGGTGACAATCCTCGGGGTTGGGGGGCTCCTCTGGGCCTCATAAAATTTAATATTTTTGCCCCCGCTATTTAGCCCCCCTGGGGGCTAATTATAAAAAAATCTCAGTTTTATTTTATATATTTTTTTTACAGCAGAGTCCGCGCACCCTACACGCACCTGCCGGTTTAAAAAAAAAAAAAACATTTAAATTGTGTGCCCTGGTGGTCCTTCTGGGACTCCCTAAGCAGGTCTAGAGGGTAAAAGTATTTCTACCCTACCCCCTTTCTACATTTTGCAGACATATTCCACTGACTTCTTCAGCCTCGCTTCTACCGAGGCACAAAATGGCTGCCAACAGTTCCTGGTTTCGAATGTTGACATCCACTTGACAGCCATTTAGCATTCAGCGCGTGATCAGAAGGGTGCGCTTATGATACGATGACAATCCTCGCACACTTCGCGGATCCACCGCGCCCATAGAAACACAAATTACTTTAACTGTAATTTTCTCAGGAACTACTGAACAGATTGACACCATTTAAGCAAAAGGCACAAAAAATAAAATATATATATATATATCCAACTCACTTCGTCCGACGCCAACACGTCTCAGCCCCAATCTCCGGACTTTTACAAGGACGAACAAGCCAAACCCAGGTATAGTGCAAAAAATCAGTGCTTTATTCCATAGAAAAGAATAACACCCAGCAAGTCCGCATGACGCGTTTCGCCTCTAGCCAGAGGCTTGATCACATGATATGCTGCTGAAAGTGAAGAGGGTACTTATATAGCTGGAAACAGAGGGTGGTCCTTCCAAAGTATACATCCTACCCATTTAACCCTTTGTTTGCATGTGACCTGCGGTGGCTAATTAATCTGTTGTCCTTCACACAATTATTGACATAGTGTCATAATTCAGTAATAATATGACAATATTAACAACCACCAGAGCAAAACTGTGCAGATTACGCAATACGTAAATTACATTAGACATAATACATACTTTGTAACACAATATCTTATACAGGAGGACATTTTTTGTTAAAAACTTTATTGTTTGCAATGAATGACACAGTGTCTCAATCGATAAAAAGCCTCCAGCTGGCTACAAGGCCTAGCAGCAAATATTTGTGCAAACTAAGCAATATAAATAAAGTTCATTTAAATCTTCAATCCAAACAAAATTCCTTAATCCATACAGCACAGTAAAAACAAAGATCACATGAAAAGGGTGTAAGTCTCCCATCTTTTGATCTGCATAATACAAGCTCTAATATTGAAATAGTACCCACTTCTAACCCCTACCATAAAGTGCTCAATTAGTGCAAATTTTATATTACTAAATCATAAAGTGAATCTTCTAAATTCTTGGGGAATACGGGAGGAGGTTGATATTGTTTCTGTTGCTTCTCACACCACCGTTGTTCTAATCCGGTTAAAGCCTCACTGCTGGATCAATGTTTAACCCCTTCGACGCTCATGACGAGCTGGGCTCGTCATGCAGTAGCCTCCTGCTACGCTCATGACGAGCCCAGCTCGTCATGTAAAGTGCATCTGCTGCTTTTCCAGCACAGGGGAAAAATCCCCATAGCGTTCAAGGTGTTAAGTGACCAAAATCTCGATGTAATAATGTCTATGAGGGTAACGCAATGGAAAACTCAGATAGAAAATGTATCTGTCTCATATAGAAAACTACAGACAAGTGTGAAGGTCCTCACTCGCATTAAGACCACCTGGGGTCTTACTATCTAGCTCTATTATATATCTGGTTTCTAGTAGGCGAAGCAATGCATCTCTATTGCCCCCTCTCTTTAGTGGCATAATGCAATCAATGGCATAATACTGTAAATGTGATGAGTCACTTCCATGAACTTTCTCAAAGTGTCGGGCCACCGGGTAGGTATGGTCCTTGCCCGTAATGGCCCTTAGGTGTTGCAATACCCGCTTGTGTACCGGTAGGCGAGTGCTACCCACATACCTAAGTTCACAAGGGCATTGCAACACATAGACCGCAAATTCAGTCTTGCAGGTCAGGCGCTTTTTAATCTGTACAGGCTTCTCTTTAAATGCTACCATATATTGGGTTTTATTGCATCCGTGTCTGCAAGCTTTGCAGACCGTGCACTTTTTAAACCCACCACTAAGGGCCATCCAGGTATCTGACATCGGTTTCTCAAGTATGTTGCTCACTAACCTGTCTGCCATAGAGGTGGATTTTCGGAACGTGATCAGTGGCTTTTTGGTGATGTAATTACCGATAACAGGATCCCCTGTTACCAAGTTCCAATTCTTATAGAAAACCCACCGTATTTCCTTGTGTTGCCTACTATAAGTGGTAATCACTCTAGGGACAATTTTCAGGCTATTAGCCGGTAGACTGCTGGTTTTTTCCTTAACTGTTAGGGCCTCTTCTCTAGTTATAGACATTGAGCGAGTTATTGCCCTTTGAATGACTTTGGCTGAGTAACCTCGGGACAAAAATCGATCCTTACTCTCCTCCTGGGCCTTCGGACAATCTCGGTCTGTGTTGCTTATTCGCCTGATCCGTAGCATCTCCCCGAAAGGTATGCTACTTATCAGGTGACGAGGGTGCTGGCTGAACGCATGTAATACTGTATTTCCAGCCGTAGGTTTTCTATGCATCCTAGTTGCCAGACCTAGGTCCGTTACATAAACCTCAGTATCTAGACATACCACAGCTCTTACATCTATACTGGACGTGAATTTAAGGTTGAGGCTGTTTCTGTTCAGGTCTTCCACAAATTCTTGTGCCTCTGTTAATGAACCTCGCCACACCATAAATAAGTCATCTATATATCTTAAATAGATGAGTACATGTTCCTGCATGATTGCACGCAAGGGCCCGCCGAGGACCTGCTCCTCCCAGAGTCCCATGTGCAAACATGCCAGACTCGGAGAAAAGCAGGCCCCCATAGCGACCCCCCTGACCTGCTGATATATCTGATTGTTGAACAGAAAAAAATTCTGTTCCAAGCAGATCTGGATCATTGACAATAACATCTTATTGTGTGCCGAAAAGTTCATTGCCCTTTTATTAAGATAGTATTCTACTGCCTTAGTTCCATCTGAGTGTTTAATCGATGTATTTAGTGAAGCTGCATCTAGTGTCATAAGTAGGCAATCTGTACTCCAGGCAAAATTACTCAGTTTCCTGATAAAGTCCGAAGTGTCCTGCACATAAGACCATAAGCGCTTTACCCATTCCTGGAGAAAGAAGTCTATATATCTTGAAATGTTCTCAGTGGAGCTGTTAATATATATATATATATATATCGAGAGAGAGAATTAGTTGGAAGTTCTATTACAGTATTTTATATAAAATACTCTAATGGGACATTGTCTCACTGGCAATCTCACTATCTCACCTAGGTTGTCTCCGCAACTGCTAATATTGGGGAAAATGTCTGACAGCTTGTGTGAGGCCTAGATGGGGTGTGGGTATCAAAGGGAGTGGCAGAGCTGTGGTGGGAGATGGCGTGAGGTAGGAGTCGGATTTCCTGTGTTAAAGCTAATTTATCCAATAGTTTATTGTTTGTCAAAAAATTGATAAAAGCACCAATGTCTGCAGCTTAACATAAATCAGAACGAAAGAACTGTTTTTGAAAAGCAGTCTATGTACGAGGCTAGGGGCTTACGATGCGATATATAATAATCTATTGGGTGCGAACAGTCATTCATTTACTTTGCTATTAAGTACGCTCTGTACATCTATCTAAATGTTAATGACATGCTAAGTAAGTTATCTGTTGGGCTTTTTCCAGAACACGGCATAATGCGAAAAAAGTGATAAAATATTTGCCATTAGATGTCTGTTTCAAAAACTGAACCCATCATCATAAATCACAGTTTTTAATATTACTGTATTTGCTGGAACTGTGTGCCGAAAAAGTATTTTGAAAAATAAACAAGAACTTCAATATTTTGAAAAATAGTCATGGTAAGACTAATGCCCATGTCATGTTGATTAACTTTGTCCTTCCAGCTCTCCTTATTGTATATACTTATATTTAAATGTGTGTTTGTGTTTTGTAGAAGTGCCCAGAAAACCTAGAAGACAATATTGCATTCAGGTTGTTTTTTCTTCTGCTTTACCTGAAGTCTTATACAATGTGGACCTTGGAGTAGCGATTGGGAAGTATCTATATATGATATAGATTCAAAGGTTATGTTCAGGCTGAGAGAGCAAGCATTTTTCTTTTAGAACACAATTGGTTTGATGATGCATGCCTGAATGTACCAATGACTCACGCCACAGCCAGAGGCTGAAAATGTCTTGCAAGTTATTGCCATGCACAGGAGAGTTGTTATCACTGGTGCATCAGGTGCAATGGAACTGAGGCATAGGTTCACACTGGACCCCAGTAATGCTGTCTTTAAATACCCAACCAGGGGAAAGGGACTTATTAATTTAAGGTGAATATATTTATGGTTATTATGTGTTGAACCTGGCCCTCTCTGCAGGATCAGCCCCATACATTTTGCCTTCATCCACCTTTTTGCTAAATTCATTTTTCATGGCCTAAGGACTCTGGCCACTTTACCACTGCTAAAGTGTTTGTGCTCTCTCCTCCAAACAGCATTGGCTTATACCCGGTTGACTTTAATTTACTTATAAGGCCCTAGTAAAGTGGCACTACATGTGGCCAGGGCGTGTACATTAAATGCTACTAGTGGGTCTGCAGCACTGGATATGCCACTAATAAAAGCCGAAGTCAAGGGAAATCCAAGGGAGGCTTTATTCAGTGCAACCACCGACAGGTTGACAGGTCTCAACAGCAGCGCATCCAAAGCCAGAATGACTCATGACAATCCATGAGGTAATAACATTCTACATTCTATAACTAGCACAAACAGGTTAATTACAACACATCCCCTTACAAAAAACATATAGAACAACAGAATAGAAAATGTCTCTATACAATGACCTAATACATTAGGAAGACAATAAAGAACAGATAATTAATTAGAGAACATTTCTAGCATAAGCAAATACACAAATAACAGAAGAAAGGAAACATAAGCAAATAATAACTACCCTAATACAAAACATAATCCTTGAATTTCACAGGTACATGCCTGTGTCCGTTTGAATAACCAGTGTTTTTGTCTCTTTCCACAGAAACAAAACCACAGGTAACAGCTGTGTGGTGAGTTGTCTCTGTGAACTTAACCAGTCTGGACATACTCCAGGTACAGCCATTGTCTAGAGTTATAACGTTCTTCTTTAATGCGGTGATGATAAAAGGGCTATGGAAATTAGATGAACCTCTGTGACCATGCTTAGCCTTTTTCACCACAAACGGTCACCCATTTTCCTTTCCCTGACTGACATCTTGTTGTCGTAACGCAGTTTATATTTCTGCTGATATTCAGCAAGTTTCGTTTTTCTTAGTTCATCAGTCACAGCACTGTTCTTCCAAACGGGGAGCCATAACGGATTGAGTTTGGAATTCGCTACACTGCCTCTCAAAGCTTCAAAAGGAGATTTTTGAGAAATGGCATTGGGAACAGTGTGGTGTGCCCACCAAGTTTCCTTCAACACATCACTGAAAATAATTCTGGAATCTAGTGCTCATTGAGCACAACTCTTGACAACCCTATTCATCCTTTCTGTGAGGCCATTGGCCTGTGGAGAATATAGGGCTGTCTTCTGTTGAATAATTCCAAGATCTCCAAGAAAAGTATACAACTCATGGCAGGTGAACTGCACCCCATTGTCAGTGACTAAATATTTGTGAATCCCTTCCAAAACAAACACATCTTTTAAAAATTCAATCATTGACCTGGAATTAACAGTACTCATGCATTTGGAAATCACCCATTTTGAGGTATAGTCCACTAAAAGAACGACAAACCTCTAATGGGAAGGCATTACCTCAAAGGGACCAATTATATCCAATCCCAACTTCTTCCAAACATCATCAGGGACTTCTACAGGGCAAAGAGGAGCATGACCAGTAGCGTTAGATTTATTATTATAATTTTTTTAACAAGTTTTTTATTATAAAATATAAAATAAAATAAGTGTCACAGAAATACACAGCCGTTCGCCTTCAACCCTAGGGCGGGCGGCTTATAAAAACAAGGCCCTACACACAGCGTTATCGCCACATCCCGGAGGCAGGGCCGCGTCACTTGTGGAAATGATGGCTCTTGTTACTGCTTAAAGTGTATCCGCCGTAAAACAGTGATTATAAATATAACACAAATAATTATTACAAACAAAGACATGTCAGCACCACGTGCCGCTGTCAGGACCCGTACCCGATACCGCGACATAAAGCCATGGAGCCCCTATCTGACTGCTGTTCTATACCTATTCCCCTCCACTGAGTATCATCGGTGCTAGCAGATGTCCCATCCATACCAACTATCCCCCATGTAGTCTAAGCTCTACTGTGAACCCCACAGATCATGTATGTACTGGTTCCTGATAGTGTATTATCCCTTATGCAGTGTTAGTGTTAGTACCTGCTACGGGTTCTGTTGATGCCCCTTCAGTCGAGTTCTCACTTTTACTGTTCAAGTATGTTGTGTATAACCCCCAGAAGTTCTTTGGTCTGCTCCTCGGAGCAAGCAGTTTACTAAAGTTCTCCGATTGCGTACAGCAGTAAAGGACATTGTTTGACCACTGTGTCACTGTGGGTAAGGGGCCCCTCATCCAGCACATTGCCACCCTACGTTTTGCCATCAGCAGGCCCATGTCCACGAGTCTGCGGGCCACTTTTGGTACCTGTTTAGAATAGCCCAGCAGTGCCACAGCAGGGTCAGGGGCAATCGCAAAGCCAACTATGGAGCTCAATTCCCGGAATATTGTATCCCAATACTAGAAGACGCACGGGCAGCCCCACGCCAAATGTATGAAATCAGCAACTGGGGATGAGCATCTATCGCAGGTCGCCTTCTCTCTAAGCCCGTATCTCTGCAATCTCTCTGGTGTATAATAAACTCTATTTATGTATTTGAAATGGATAAGTCTGTGTTTGCCGTGTAATGATGTACGATTTGTGTTATTACAACAATAAGACCACATGGCGTCATCAATAGTCATGTCCAGATCACGTTGCCAGGCCAGCCTGGCCCTAGTATATTGATTCGTTCTATGAGACATTGCTAACCTGTATATCTTAGATACTAGCTTACGGGGGGATTTAGTTTTAATAAGATACGTCACCTCTTTAACCTCAGTGGGTTCGCTTAGATCTTCCACCAGTTCTTGGTGCAGTGCCCTACGCACTCTATGGAACTGGAAGCGTTGAAGCAGAGTAGGAGCTTCTGTAAGGACCGAGGCCTAGTCCCACGTTTTGGCAACGCCATCCGAGAACAGGTCGCCTGTTTTGTGTATGCCCAACGCTTTCATCGCTCGTATGACCCCTCCATCTCTGCAGGGGGCCAACCAGACCGTCCAGTCTACTGGCATTTCCAGAGAGTACAGTAATCCCCTGATTGTTGCTGTAACAGGCTGTGCCATGCATGCCTCGTCGAGTTGAGCGAGTCCAATATGCCTGTTCTGCAATCGACCGGCTCCAGAATAACTGCCGGGAGGGGGAGAGGCTCAGCAAAGAGCTTTTCGAGCCGATGATATGGTGTATTAACAGTGGACCCAACTATGTGCTTGTGCACCCTGCGCCGCTCTGTAGTATAACTCCAGGTCAGGTGCGCCTAGACCTCCCAAATGGTATGGCAGGGTGAGGACTCGTCACTGCACCCGTGCCTGCTCGCCTGCCCAAGCTAATCGTGTCAGCAATTTATTTAGTCTAACAAAAAAGGAGCAGGGCAATACCTGGGGAGCGCCACCATCTTCATGATAGAGAACCTACCAATTAGATAGTGGCAGTCCGATCCAGATTTCAATGTCATCCTCCAATTTTGCCACAGCGGTACCATACTTCTCACAGAACACAATGTCCGAGTCTGTGTGCACTCTAATGCCAAGGTACCTGACTGAGTCATCAGACCCTTGCAGTGGGTACTCCAGCTCAAATTGCGTAGTCGCCGGTGTGAGCGGAAAAGCTATGGACTTCGTCCAAATGACCCTCAACCCAGATAGCGCACCAAAGTGTACTACCTCTCTGAGGACCAGGGAGAGATTGTTTTCTGGGTCCCGTACGTATAACAGGGTGTCATCTGCGTACGTTGAGACAACTATCTCATATGTAGGGAATCTGACCCCTCTTTGTCCTTGATATTCCCTGAGCACGCACGCCAAGGGCTCAGCGATCAAGGCGTATAACGTTGGGGACAGGGGGCATCTCTGCGAGTACCCCTGGGTATAGAGATGGCCCCAGTGATAAGATTCCCCAGCCGAATATGTGCTGTGGGAGCGTTATACAACACTCCTATCATTTGCAGAAATACGGGGCCAAGTCCCATTCTGGTCAATACATGTCGCATGAAGGGCCACTCCACCGAATCAAAAGCCTTCTCCATATCTAGGAACACCGCGATGGCTCTTGTATCTTGTCGGACATGTTGTATAGTTCCGAATATTGTTCTAAGATAGTAGGTGAGATTCCTATCTGGCACAAACCCCGCCTGTTCCGGGGCAACTAGTTATGTTATGTTATGTTATGTTATGTTATGTTATGTTATCAGTTTTGTTGAGCGCGACAGCTGCCCCAGCAACGGGGCGTCCCGGCGCTAAGAACCATAGCATAACCAACTGAGGAGAGGGGGGGGAGGAGACGAGACTACAGAAGTGAAAAGAGGTGCGTTTTCACTGCTTTACGAAAAGCGAACAGGTTGTTGAGGCAACGAATGTGGAGGGGCAAAGAGTTCCATAATTTTGCTCCTATTAGCCTGAAGGAGCGACCTCCACTACGGCAGAACTTCGTGCGGGAGACCACTACTAGGTGTTGGCCCATGGAGCGAAGATTGCGTTGGGGAGTATAAGGTGTTAGCAATGATCGGAGAAGTTCGGGGCCGTCAGTTCTAAGGATTTTAAAAGCGATAGTAAGAGCCTTAAACTGGATGCGAGCCAGGGGTTTCGGGGTCATTAGGGCTAGTCGATTAGCCAGAATCGTTGCAAACAACTTGATGTCCACATTCAGCAGGGAGAGCGGCCGGTAAGAGCCGCACTCCTCAGGAGGCTTACCTGGTTTGGGAATGGCCACTAGGATCGCTTCTCTCATAGATTGTGGCATCTTGCCCGTAACGCATAGATCGTCAAATAGCATTGAAATGTGAGATAGCAGCAGTTCAATAAAAGCTTTGTAAAAGCCTACTGTGAGGCCGTCTGTCCTCAGGGCGCTGGCTGCTCTCATCCCCAAGAGAGCCTCCACTATCTCATCTTTTTCGATGGGGAGCATGAGAAACTCTCTGTGAGTGTACGACAGGGAGGGCAGCTGGATGTGTTCTAGGTAGTCTAGGATTTCACCATCCAGTTCCAAGAGCGGGAAGCATACAGCCCCGAGTTGTACTGTCTGAACCTATTAGCAATGTCCTCTTCCTCTGTTAGCAAGTCCCCCTCCTCTGATTGAATTGCTGTGATCTGAGTTTTACTACGTTTAGCTTTCAACATATGAGCCAGTACCGATTCCCAGCCTGTCACCTTCACCATATGCACGCACTGTGGCATATTTGCCCAGGTGTTTCACCTCACTATTCGCTGCCTCCTGATATTCTGCAATGAGTACCTAAGAGCTCCTGCAATATTCCCGTCGTCCCCAACTAACTGACGAGCCTCCAGATCACCTATTTTCCGTTCAAAGGTTGACAACCTCTGCCTGATTGAGCGCAGTACCCCTGAAAGCTTAGTCATGGCGATCCCACGGATGTAAATCTTAAAAGCTTCCCACACAGTCTGGAAACTGTCCACCGAACCAATATTGATAGCGAAAAATGTGTCTCTCGCCACTGCTATCTCCTCTTTGAAGAGGGGGTCCAGTAGCGAGAAAGGGGGTAAACGGCATGTAAATGGTGGAATTGTTTTCCTAGGCGTGGACAGGACCAGTAAAAGTGGCGAGTGATCGAGCAAGATCTGGCATGTACGAATCAGGGACATAAGGGACGTCAACGCCAAACAGTAGTCTATTCGTGTGTGTAAGTTATGTTAAGCAGTGTAGTGTGTGAAACCTCCCTCAAGTGGGATGCAGCTCCCTCCAGACATCAGAAAGGTCCTTACTGATCATAACACTTTCTATGGTCCTAGCTGCTAGTGCCGGCCTCCTCGTCGGGCCCCCAGACCTGTCTAATTCTGGATTTCTAACCAAATTGAAGTCACCGCTCCAGAGTATTTGTGTAGAAGCATAACCAGCCATTGTGTTCGCCAATGTTGCAAAAAATTCCGGGCAGTCATAGTTGGGGCCATATACATTTTCGAGGAGTAGTTCCAGCCCCCTCCCCTGGAGTTTGGATATCAAAAACCGTCCCTTCATGTCCGCTGCCATCTGTCTTATCGTGTATTCTGATCTGGGGTTTACCCAGGTCATTACCCCTCTAGCGTAGCGTGTGAAGTGAAGCCGGAAGCATTCGCATTACCCACCAGGCCCCTGTAGCGCATCATTGGGCTATGTAATGGTAAGTGAGTCTCTTGAAGCAAGGCAACATCTACATTGTGTCTAGATAGATAGTGTAGCACTTTGCGCAATTTGCGATGGTCATTTAGACCTCTGACGTTCCACGACAGAGCTCTGAGAGATTCTATAGCTCTTGGGGCAGTTGCTCCATCAGCTGTAGCCATCATGTCTGTCAATTATAGCATTGTGTCCTGACTCGTGCCAATTAAATGCAGTGGATGTCTCTCGTAACCCTTTGGCTGACATCTCCAACAACAAAAACAACATCCAAATCCCAGCCGGGCTCCACCCTCCCCCCACCAACAGCTGACCACCCACAGCGTCTCATCCCCGATAACTCCAACCCGTTCACCCCACCGCTCCCCAAACTCAATTAACAATAGAGATGTTTTGCACTCGTGGGAAGAGGTCGCTCTATAGCAGCAATAAGTTAAACATAGTCACTCTTGTAGCCCGACCCCCGCACACCGGTTGATAAAACCACCGCCCCCACCATAGTGCACTTCCCAGTTAGGTCCACTAGAGCTCATACATCGCAATCCAACCTTGTTCCTTGTGTCAGTATTCTGTTTCCTACAAAGCATTCCCTGCAAGAAGCACTGTGTCCAGGGTGAGATCCCAGGAGTGTCACCCAACACTGTTATACATTCGACATCAGGTAAGGGCCACATTTGCATTGATATAGGAATAATGAAAGGGATTGCAGCAAAATCACTTTAACATATACTGACTCATCACTACTCCCTTCCCCCCTCTCCCCGTCCCCATGTTACTTATCGGTTGAGCATAAGGTTGATAGTCTCAGTCCTGCTCCTCGAGCGATCCTCCAGCTGCCTCATCCAAGAGCTGCCGCTCTGGGCTCTGTCGCTGTTCTCTTGACCAGTCTTTCAATGCCTTCTGGAGTGCCTTTAGGTGGGTGAAGATGTGGGAGCGACAATGTTTATTCACAGGCATTTTCGCCGGGTATAGCATAGCATCGTCCAAACCTAGTTCACTTAGGCGCTTTTTCATGGGCACAAACTGTTTGCGCGCCTCCTGCACTCGGGCAGTGAAATCCAAGTATAGTGAGATGGTCGAACCTTCATATACCAGCACTTGTTTGTCCCTCGCTGTCCGCAAAGCAGCGTTTCTGTCCCAGTAGTTTAACAATTTAGCTATGATCGGGCGTGGTGGAGCCCCCGACTGTGGTCGGGGTCCCAAGGAGAGGTGCTCCCTCTCCACAACAAACATGTTTGAGAAGACTTCAGCACCCAGAAGGTTAACCAACAGCTTCTCCACGAAATGTTCCATATTGCCAGTTTTCATCGTCACCAGCAGGCCCGTTATTCGTAAATTGCATTGTCTCGAGCGAGCTTCCAAATCCTCTGCTTTGTCTTGCAATATACTTATGACCCTCCCGAGCTGCTTGTGGTCAGAGTCAATAGTAGTCTGCGCCTCTTCTACCTCCGTGAGCCTCCGTTCAGACATATCTAACCGCTCCGCGTGTTTATCCAGTCTATCCCCCATTCTGTCCATCCGGTAGGAGAGGGTGTCTATTTGGTACCAAGAGAGGTGATGCCGCCTTGCAGGCCCTTTTCCATAGAACGCAGCATACTCCGGATGTCCGTCTCATCCTCTAAGGGGGTCGACATCCTGCCAGATTACTCTGTTTCCGTGTCGTGAGACTTAGAACGTTTCTGTTCGAATGTGAGTTTGGACTGCGTCCTGTCCGTCCTGCCCATTGTCTTCTCCAGGTGCGTCCGCGATTTAGGTGCTGTCTTCAGTGTTCCCTCTGTCAGTAGTCAAGTAGAGGCCTAGCAGATGTAACAGCTTCCAGCACTGCACGCAGCTGTCAGTCTCGCTATCTTAGGAGAGTGCGCCTCTCTCCGGACTTCTTCCAGTGTGCCAATCATGGAGTACCCCACTTAACTCTATGTATTTCACCACGGGCTCGCAGCCGCCTCACTCCCAGTAGTAGTCTTGCCGCACAGTGCCGTCACCAGCCCTGGCCTCTGCTTCCTGCTTCCCACGGCTGTTACTCCCCTGTGGCTCTCCCAGCGCGTTCCTCACAGTGTAGCTCTGGCACCGCACTCAACGTTACAGTTGTGCCCTACCTAGCCGTGTGCCTGGGAGTAGGTCTGCCTGCGGGGACTGGCCAGTTTCATTGGTAATAGGTCACTTCATTCGGCTAAGGGTCTTCAATAGGGCTCCAAAGCAGCTCGGAAGGCCAGTTCCAGTGATTGTGAGGAGATAATCCTTGCTTCTGTCCAGGTGAAGAACCAGAATTTCTTCAATATCATCCTCCCCATGGTTGTGGACTGCAAAATAATCTCCACTCACATACACGTCTAGGAAGAACACAACTGTTTATTTGATTTCAAATAGCCCCCACTGGGTTCCTCTTGCAACTAAGGTTGCTGTATTGACTGTTATTCAATTTAGGGATAAAGGAAAAGTGGCAGGAGACCTAGCCATCATTTTTAATCTTTGCCTCCCCATCCGAAGCAGTCACAAGCTCTCCCAGCTGGGTGACTCCCCAGCCCTTCCAAACAGGCACAGTAAGTTTGAGTCCTCAGGGACCCAGCAGCACGTTACCAGGGTCAGGGTCACTCCATACCTTGCTGTAGGCTTCTTGACCCTCTTAGCGCCGGCAGTCCACAGGGGACACTCTCCACTGCTCTCCGTAGAACTTGCATGATGGCGGCTCCGCCCAGCTGCGAAGCGCCGGACTGACCTGCAGCCAGGGTCCTCAGTAGGCACCACAACAATTTGCCCCTCTGGGATGTCCCCAACTCACGCTTTCTCGTCTGCCAGCTGATCGGCAAGCCGCTCGGGCCTCGACCGCCACAATGTCCAAACTGGCTGGGGGCCTCACTCTGGTTTTCCCGCCAGACAGCCCAGCGCTCATGCGTTGCCTCCAGGTTTGCGCTACTGCGAGAGGCACTTCTTCACTTTCCCGACGGCTCCACAGGTCAGCTTAAGCCACGATTAAGGCCGGACTCCCCAGACACGGGGGCCGGTCAATGCCTGCAGCACCGCTTGGCACGCTCCAATACCTGACTCTTCCTTTGCACCAGCTCCAGCCCGGGGCTCAGCGGCCTCCAGTTCTGCCCGTGTCTCGCTACCGCTTCTTTGGTTTTCCCGGGGCTGAGGGAGGTCGAGGTGGGCTCGCAGAACTGCGGCTGTGCTCCGATGGGCAAAACCACTTAGTTTATTTATTTTGGCGGCGGTAGGCAGTAGGTGTACTTCAGGATAATTGGCCGATGTTGCGGAGCTCGAGACTCAAGCGACCATCTTGGTCTCGAGCTAGTTCCGCCCCCCAGCGTGAGATTTATTATTAATGCCACACAAGTGACAGTCTTTGACAACATTCCCTATCATCCGATCCATCCCAGGCCCCCATTATCTTTCTCTGATACGTGCCTTAGTAAGGCTCCTTCCCAAATGTCCCCCATGAGCCAAGTTGACCACTTTTTCCTTAAGCTCATCAGGTGGAACCACTCTGTCACCTCTCATGAGATTTCCCTGGCAAAAGGTAAGATCGTTCCTTACAGTCCAGAATGGCTTCAAGTCAGGGTCAAGATCTTTGTAATCTGGCCATCCCTTAGAAAAAACAACCTTAAGGGAGGAAAATACCTTATCACTGCTAGCATAGGATGACCGTTCCTCCTTTGACAGTGAGGGCTCAGTCAACCAATTTACACATTCAAGCTCCTCCCCTATGGTTCAGAATTTAAAGGCAATCGTGACAAACAAAGTCTAACAAAGAGGTGAGAGAGAGTCGTTGTGGATTCGTACTCCCTAGCAAATCTACATAAACAAACGGAATCCACTCTTATGACAGACGGGTTTCTCAACTATGGTTGGGAGCACCCGATGTTTGTTAAAATACCCCTCACACACCAAAAGGACCGTTGGTGTCATGCTTCATCATTCGGGTCTTCGCACCCCTCTACGGGATGCGGCGTGCTGCGACCTGCGACTACGCGGGAGCACTTGTTCACTGACTATGTGTGGTGTGTGTGAGGGGTTGTTATTTTTGTTTTATGTGCATGAGTGGTGAGGTTATCGGCGAGTGATTTTAAAAAGTGCCTGGCTCGTGGGGTAAACACAAAAGAAATTTTAATGGGCCCCCGGGCTGGCGCTACTAAAATTGGTGAATAAACGGAGGTGTGGAATGCAGGACAATGTGCATCACCTCCTGTGTGTGTGTGTCAACATGTTTCGGAGTGTGGAACTCCTTCTTCAGGATGGGGTACACAAATCCCCACCTTACTCACGTTTCTCTACTTTAAAAATGTGTTATTTACAAAAGTGAGATATGGTGCAGGTTATGCAATGTACCTACAGTTTCGCTTTGACGTCGCTATTCAGCTGACCTGCAGAAAAAGGGGATAATTTTTTTTTTGTGGTAGTCCTTTTCTCTGCTTCCAGAGGTACAGTGACCTGTGGGAAAAAGATCAATATGTGCGGGCTTCGATCTCTAGACTGGAGTCATTCTATGTGTGAAATCGTGCCTAGCATGAAAAAAGGAACAAAGACGAGACACACAAACACTTAACATAAAACACACACTCTATAAGACAGATTGCCAATACCGGCAAAGACGCATGGGCAGGGCAGCGTCAAACCAATGCGCATGGGCAGAAAAACCCGACCAATCTGCACAGATGCGACAAACCGCTGCACCGGAAAACCCGAATAAGGGCATTCCGAAATGACCGATCTACTAATTAGAGGGATAATTGGCAATCAGGCTCAGTATAAAAATGCAAACTGACTAACAAACTGACACTCGCAGCGGAGCCGCGTACGAGGTAGTCAAGAGAGAGTTTCTCTGAGGCATCGCAAGTATAAAACAATAGGAACCAGGTTGAAAGGTCTCAGACAATGTAAGTATTGGCAATCATTGATACTCTGCATTACCCTCAGGTAGCGAACCAGCACGAAGACCCATACGTTCCTGAGGCTCATGAGGCATTGAAAATTAACCCATAACAATATGTCATTCATAATGTTCTTTGCACTAACTAAAAACCTTTAACTTCATAAACAACTTTGAGAAGCCAAATTGATGCACAACCAAGTTAACCCTTGAAAGAGTGACAGTCTTATAGAATGTGTGTTTTATGTTAAGTGTTTGTGTGTCTTGTCTTTGTTCCTTCTGGTCTTGTATTATTTATTAAATTAAGCTCTATTGTGCTAACCTTACTGTTTGAAGTATTACCCAAATACTTTACACATAGCCTCTAACTTAAGTCTGCCTGCTAAGTGCCAAGCCACTAGGGTGTTGAGCACAGGTTCATTTGAGGTTTGCTTGTACCTTACCCTGACTAGGATTGTGTATGGCGCTTGACTAGCGCTCACAGCCCAACCAACCAGTAACCCAAATTCTTGCAAAGTGTAATAAGAGAAATAACATGTATAGAGGTGGACTTAGTTGTTTAATGTAATGGTATGTTATGTTATGTTATTGTAGTTATTAACGTGCATAGCTGTTCCAAGGAGTGTCCCAGTGTGAGCCTTGAGGTGTGAAGTAATGTTAATTAGTTGCTGAAATGTTTTGAGCTGTGGCAGCCCTAAAGGCAAGAGAACTGCCCCCCCCCATTCTTTGGAGGCGGACACGAGGGGCCTTATTTATGAGGCCGTGCGTCATTTTTACGCCGCCGGTGCATCACTTTAGTGACGCACCTGCAGCGTAAAAAATGTGCATTGTTGCACCATATTTTCAAAGTGACACATCTAGGTAGATGCGTCACTTTGTAAACCCCTGCGCCACATTATAGCTGCGCCAGGTATAATGTATGCAGGGGGGGCGTTCTGGCCCAAGAAAGGGTCATAGAAGTGACGCAGTGAAATCTATAGGATTTCACTGCGCCACTTCTAGGACGCAAATGTGTCAATATCTTACACCTGCTTCACAGCAGGAATAGGACTGATGCAGGCACTTTCACATGGGGCTTGCCCCATGTGAAAGGACACATTGCTGAAGTTGCGCCACTTTTTTGTGACAAACTCCAGCAATGCGTCACTTTTGCGCCATACAGACACGTCAGAAATACTGACTTATATGTAACTCCTTGTGACATGATGTGTCATACAGTAAATATGATGCATCAATCATGTTGCAAGGAGGGCACACTGAGAAGTGACGCATCATTGCTTTCACGCAGCGATGCGTCACTTCTCATAAATGGGGACCGATGTATCTGGGCAAGAAGCTGGGACGCTGACCTCAGCTGTCTAACTGTGGTATAGAACATAAAATGCTTCCTTAAATTACCTGGGCCAGAAGTGTACAAGGTATGTTGTGCTAAAACCAGGGTTTTAAACTTAACACGTTCTGCGACAGGCAGCCAGTGAAGTGTGCGCAGATGTTGTCTAACGCTACTTCTGATCGGGATCTTAAAAAGAAGCCTAGCCGCAGAATTCTGGACTACCTGCAATTTGCTAAGAATGCAGCCCGGCAAGCCAATGGACAAAGCATTGGCGTAGTCAATGCGTGACAGACTCAGCCCCCGAGTTATCGTCTCCAAGGCTGCCCTGGAAAGAAGCGGGAGAAAGTTCCTAAGGGATTTTAGTATCCCAAAGCAGCTCCCAGCAAGCTTCTTAATCTGGGTCGAAAAGGATAAATTCTCTTCAAACCAGACTCCTAGATTGTTGACGGGTTGACCTGAGGAAGATGGCAGGAGATAATCGGGTGGCCAGAATGTTTCTCTAAACTGGGAAGGGAAATTCCCACAAAGGAGGATTTCTGATGTGTCTTCATTGCATTTTAGTTGAGCCACAGAAAGTCAATAAAAGACAGCTGTCAAATTTGCCCCAAGTGAACAAGAGCTGGGTATCATCGGTGTATGCCATAATCATGGCTATAAGATCCTCCACCAGCCAGACCAGATGAGTGACATAAATGTTGAAGAGAAGGGGGCTCAAAGAAGACCCTTGCGGCACACCAGTGGTCACCAACTGAGGCGGGGATGCAAATGGAAGGAGCCAAACTTGTTGGGTTCGACCTTCCAAAAAGGATTTCAGCCAACCCCAGGCCATACCTGAGATACCTATGTCTGCCAAGCAGGCAAAGAGCAGCGAGTGGGGAACAGTGTTGAATGCTGCCGAAAGGTCCAAAAATATGAGGGCAGCCCTTCCACCAGTGTTCAAGCAATCCTGGATAGCTTCAGGGACTTCAACTAGAGCAGACTCAGTACTTTGCGAGGCTCTGAACCCAGATTGGGATGGACGGAGTATGCCTGAGCTTTCAATATATTCAGTAAGTTGTTTATTGACAGCCTTCTCACAAATTGTGGCCACATTAGGTAGAAGAGAGATAGGACGATAACACCCAGGGTCCCGTGGGCCCAGTGACATTTTTTTTAAGAGTGCCAGAATCTTTGCCTGTTTCCCGCCACTGGGACAAGAGCCTTGTGGAAGGACAAATTAATGAGCCTGTTGACTAACTGTCAGCGGTGAACACCGCTTGCGGAGATTTGGTAACTACGCATTCCATTGAAAACCCGGAATTCATGGCATAATTCCAACTCTGCTACATAGTGGAGTTAGCTACTGCACCCACAACTCTTTGATAAAACAACGTTACCTTAACATTCTAAAAAACATATAACTATTTCACAAAACTGAACTTTGAAAAATACCAGGCAATTAGAGCGGTGATGATTTTGGGGTCACCCCTAACCTGGGTTGTGGGGGGAAAACAGATGCCTTGAACACAAAGAACATATCATACTGAACAATTCGGTGGTTGTCCCATCCTCCTAGGACCACCCCAAGCATGTTATGGGCAAAAATACAATGCCAACCAAAGGCCCAGCAAAGCATTATGGGGATAGATTCTAGAGTTTAGTGAATATTATAGTATTGGCTCTCAGCTGAGCCCGAGAGCCTGCCCCTTGAGGACTGTTTTGCTATTGGATACTATATTATTCACTGCACTCTAGAATCCCGTCCCGTAATGCTTTGCAGGGCCTTTGTTTATGGATTGTATTTTTGCCCATAACTATGCTTGTGGTGGTCCTAGGAGGATGGGACCACCACCAATCTTTCAGCATGATGTGCTCTTTGTGTTCAAGGCATCTGTTTTTTCTCTCCCTAGGTTAGTGAGGACACCAAAATCATCACCTCTCTCACTGCTTGCTATATTTTAATTTTCACTTTTGTGAGATGACTATATGCATTTTTGCATGTAATGATAGAGTTACTTGTTGTTTTAATAAGGGATATGTGAGGTTTCTGTTTTAATCATTGGAGTGAAACGAAACGGAGTTGCGGAATTCACAGAGTTTTTGATCAATTCCGCAGAATTCGTATAGTGGTACTCCGCCAACTACACCCACCCTTACTGTTGACTTCAGGGTTGTCTGTCTCTGCTACTCAGGCCAAAAGTCTGGCAGCATAAGGGTCAGATGAAGAGCCTGATTTCAGGGCCATAAGAATGTTGAGTGAATTCTGCAAATCAATAGGTGTAAAAGCCACTAATAAGGAAGAGGAAACCGGTAAAGCCTCTAAGGGTGCAGCTACCACAGTAACTTGGCTCCGACCAGTAAACGTTGTCAGATGGAGCGAATCCTATTATTAAACAAATTGGAGAGTTTCTCACACCAGGCATCCAAAGCTGGGAGCCTAATAGACTCAGCTCTAAGAGCCAGAAAGCTCTGAGCAATAAAAAATATTTCCTTAGAGTTATTTCTGGCTGAATCAATGCGATCTGCATAATAGAGGCCCTCAGCCTGTGCTATGATAGTGTAATACATTTTCTGAGCTTCTCTAAGTTTCGTCTTTGCTAACAGTCTCCTTCCACCAGTAATGTTCCAGTTTTTTGCATTGATGCTTCAATGCTTTCAGTGCAGATGAGAACCAAGGTTTAGAGGGAGACTACTTGGTCTGCCTATGCAGCAAAGGAGGAGAAAGAATATCCACCACATGTGTGATCCAACTTGTGAAACCAGCCTGAGCTCCCTCTAAGTCAGTAGGGAAAACTGCCTCTGCCAAAGCATGGCTAAAAGTCAGAGAATCCATTTTTGGCAGAGGCAAGGCTACGTCTGACCTGTGTTGGAGAATTATTGCCCTTAGAGGCCCAAGAAAAATATGACAGGAAATGGTCAGACCAGGGTCCCAGGAGAGGATCTTCGATTGTGATGGGGAAATTGGAACAAATGGGATCTAGGATATGGCCACCACAGTGGGTCGGTAATCTAACCCACTGAGTAAGCTGAGTAAGGCTTAGAGAATCCAAAAATTCCCGAGCAGCTCCTAAATCAATCTAGTCAAGATGGATATTGAGATACCCGAGAAGGAGATAGTGGGAGAACCATAGGGCCCGGGCAACAATAACATCCTGCAATGCTTTCAGAAAGGCCCCTACCATCCCAGGTGGCCTATAGACCATGGTTCCCCCAGCGTGGATTGAGGAGAAATACAAATACTAACGTCCAGGATTTCTCCCTCACCCAGCTGCAAGGCATCATCGTGGTGAAAAAGCCAAGTATCCCTATAAATAACTGCTACCCCGCCACCTCTGCTACTTTGACGGTCAGCATGAGAGATCTTATATCCCTCTGGGATGGACAACTCCACCATCGGGTTAGAAAATGTATTCAACCAGGTCTCCCTAATGAAAAGAAGATCAATTGGATTGTCCGAGAGAAGGTCAAAGATGTCCTGGGGGTGTTTCCCAAAGAACGGGTATTGATTAGTACTTCCCGAATGATGGACTCATTCTTACTCTCATTAAGCGCGATGCAAGACACCCAAACCTGACCCCAGGCAGTAATCGCACTGCTGGTGGACCGTGGAGGAATGGGATAGAACATCCCACCCTTGTGCAGGAGAGCAGGGACTTGGGCGAAGCATCAGCAAATTGTTATGACTATATGTTTGAGGAAACTCACGCTGAGAACTGGATGGGCAGCGTGGCTGGTGCTGGCTGCATCCGGGACGCTGACGAGCCCAGACGGGTTTGCCTTAGGTGCTCATTCATCGCGCCAGCGGCGCATCCGCACAGCACGCATTTTTATGTGGTGGTACGCCGGCAACTGAAGGGCGTACTGCCCAAAATGGCAATTCTAGATGTAATCTAAGGATGATGCACCACAAGTGCGATTCCAAGAAGAACTGTATGTTAGAGTACTCCCAGCACCACCTGATTCAGAAACTCCTGCAACAAACAAGAGATTCCTACAATACAATGCACATAACATTCCTATATACAAGCTCGTCTGAATATACAATTCTACAGACAAGGATACCACACATCTCTCTCCCTGCAATAACCTAAAAGAAAATAAATAACTGGACAAACTGTGATTTCATATAACAAATGAACATAGAACTACAGGAGAAATAAATCCACAGCTCCCCTGAAAAGGACCAAATGACCCCATCTGCAACCTTGACAGCAATATGTAACATTTTCACAATTGTTTTGAGACCAGGAAACGTATGTGCCCCACACATTGCTGTAGGTAATTTTACAAAGACCGCATCACCTAATTTGATGTTAGGACCGTGGGTGTCTTTGCAAACATCATTTCTTCTAATTCAGACTAAAGCAACCAACACCTCCTTACTTCTCCTATTATCTGCATCCCATTGCGCACTCCTCACTTTACCCCACACCATCCATACAGGAAAAATATCAGTAATACTTTTTCTTCCCCAAACTAACTCAAAAGGAACCTTGCCAATTGTGGAAGGATGGATAAACTTGTAGGCATACAAAATGTCATGAATGCCTCACTCCACTTCCTCCATGCACATGTTTCAAGCGGGGTGCACTTTTTGATGGATCTGTTAAAACTCTCAACAATTCTATGGTCTTTGAGATACTACAGGCCTACCACTTGTGTAAAATTCCTTTCAGCTTTAGGAACTCCTCCATCTGAAACTAACTGCATAGCATTGCCAGTCGGGAAACAATTGGGAAACCCTGCCTATTTTTAATTCGTAGGCATTATGGGCCTGATTTAGATCTCGGTGGATGGGTTACTCCATCACAACAGTAACGGATTACCCATCCACCGAAATATAAGTCCTATTATTTCCTATTGGATTTATATTTCGATGCACAGGATATACGTCCCACCGCCAAGATCTAAATCAGGCCCTAGGTCTGTTATCCTTCTTGATTTCAGTCCAATGTGAGAACTGATCAATCGAGACTACAAATATATGTAAAAAGGAGTGCTTGCGAAGTCCCCCACCCCAATTTATTTATCTAAATTTAAATTAACTCACTACAATGTCTGTCCAAATTCTTATTCAAACCATGCAACTTCTTACAAAGT
This sequence comes from Lissotriton helveticus, assembly GCF_964261635.1. Taxonomy (NCBI): domain Eukaryota; kingdom Metazoa; phylum Chordata; class Amphibia; order Caudata; family Salamandridae; genus Lissotriton; species Lissotriton helveticus. The sequence goes on from NC_136067.1 coordinate 1,827,548,122, forward strand.
CTTACAATGCTCAAAAATGTTGACTTACAAATCTTTACATCCTGAAAACAGTAGGAGTGTAATACTGCCAAAAAGAAGCAGTAGTAAGACCAGCACCACACATGGCCAACTGCTGATACTGCAAAACCCTTCCATTGAGAATAATGGTAACAGTTTCTTAAAAATAAATAGGAAATAATGGCAAAATAAATTACATTATTTAAAATAATTAAGAATATGAATACATGGAATTTACCATTAAGAAAAACATGTAACATTCATTTTATTAAAATACAATTACACTACTTTTAAATAATTGTATGCATCACTTTAAATAATTATTAATACATAATATATTTTTTTTAAATTTAGGTGGGAATCTATTTTTAGTTTAAACTTCAGAAAACTAAATTAATGTGGATTTATTTCAATATATTTAGATTAATACAAGTTGTAATTAACAAAGTGATTAATAGTGATGTTCAACTCTAACATCCGAGTTGTCTATATCAATTTTTTTTACTTTGCCTGGGAGAAAAGCTAGTTTTTTTTAGTAAAACAAAGTGTAGAACAATTTGCCCATTTTCTTGAATTTTTAAATCAACAAATAATGTATGTGTTTTTGGTAAAGAGTGTTAAACAGTAGACAGGCAGGTCTGTGCACTGTAGAATATATTTAAGAGCTGTACATGTGTACAAGTTGCAAAAGTCTGAGGAGGATGTGAATCTAGAACAGGGTGTGCATATATGTGCATGCTTAAGGGTAATGAAAAGTAGATAGATTGGCCAATGTAGATGAATGTGCTGGGAGATTTATTGAAGGATGAAGAATTTTTAGACAGTTGTAATGTTTCTTGAATTTCCCCTACTGTACCTTCACCTGCGCTCCCTTTTCTCACCGATTGGAACATTCCAACTGTATTGAAGCACACTCAGAATGTTATATGAGGAGAGAAAGAACATAATTAGTTGGAGCTAGATTGAGGGTGCCTTGTACTGTTATGAATATTTATTAAAATAATAGTACTTACTTTTTTGCACAACGAAGATGGGATGGTGCCAGCGGAGTTCCCTCATCCCTGTAAAACTTAATTCTCACCTTCCCTATTTCATTTCCAGGAGAGAACCACTTCTGTTCTAAACTTTGACTCTTGAGCACTGTGTGGACCTGCATGAGTACACTGTTGGGCTGGTATGAGTACGCTGCATACTTTTTGTAAGCCTTGCTGTACTCTCAGCTCTATGAACATCTATTGTGGTGGTTAAGTTCAACAGCTTGGGCTTGTACAGACCTGGAGTATATAGGTCTGTGGACATTCATTTAAATCATGGCTCAAGTTGTTGTAATTAGTGTGAGGCACCAGGGCCGGCTCTAGGCTCACGGAGGCCCTGAGCAGGGAGTGTAGGTAGGGGGCCCGAGGCCGCCAAATCCCTGCCAGGGGCCGCCACGCAAATATGTATCTAAGGATATATATTGGCGTGGCAGCCCCTGGGGTTTGGCGGCCCTGTGCAGGTGCACAGCTTGCACATGCCTTAGGCCGGCCCTGGAGGCACTCCTGGAAGCCTTACTGAGCAGCGGCTGTTCTTTCCACACCATGTGATCTGTGAAGAGGAGACGTCTCTTTGGTAACCGACCTCCCAGCCAGATTTATGGGGAAGTGCTTAAATGCTTAAAAAACGGCACTTGATCTTCCCGCTGTGAGGAAAGTGAAACGTCCTTGTGTTTCCATGCTCCCTGTTTGATCTGTGGGGAAATACCGAAGTGTGTTCCTGGGCTTTCTGTGTAAACTGCAAGGAAGTGCTTGAAGTAGCCACTTGCCACCAATTACCTCAAGCAACTCATGCTACTGCCTGATCTGTGAGGAGCACCGGGGTGCGCTTCTGTGCACTTCACCTAATCTGCAGGAAAGTAATTGAAGTGCCCACCTGCCACTGTTTACCTCAGGTGACTCACACTCCTATGCCAAGAGGCACTTGAACAACAGTGGTTATTTATGAGTATTGATGCCTTTACCTCAGATTACCACGCTTGTGGAACACAATGGTTTTGAGCACCTGAGAAGGAAATTCTCTACAGCGACATCTTTTCGGGACGAATCTACATCAACCAGCACACTTGTACCTGACACCTTAATTGATAACCCTACTTGAACCTTTGTGCAATTTCAGGCGCAGGAAACTCAGGTACGGGGCTCCTCCTGTATCTCCCATCATCCCACAGAAACCAGTATCAGCCTATCTGAGTTGTTTCTACCCATCCATGCGACTTAATTTCAGCAAGAAAACAAAAAAAGAAGACTTTCAGCCTAGCAATTTATGTACTTGTATGGTAAATTTAACCAAAAACATCCTGTATCCTGATTCTGTTATTGCCATACGTAATTATTTTAAAACCGAGGGGTATATTCACAAGAACGTGTGATAACTACCGCAAGAGTAGCGTAACGCAACTTTCACAATCGCAGCCTATCGCAAGAAAATAACCCAGTGGCAACGTGGAAATCACAACATGGCAGTAGCATGCCATAGACTGCCGAAACCGCGGACAAGGTCCGTGATACAATCACCTCAATGGCGACAAAAAAACAAACCACAACACCAAAAACCCTGTGATGGCCCAAAGCACGATAAGGAAACCAGCGATAAGTTGAGCCAGGCCTGCAACACACACCTGGCAGGCGGGAAAAATTAACATAAAAGTAGTAAAAATAAAACACAAACACAAACTGACCAACACTCTTGCACCATGGAGGCTGCCTGAACAGTACGAGCGCAAGCCCACACGCACCCCAGACGACCAGCCTGGGACCTCGGGGACCGGGTAGGGCAAGGACAAGAAGAAGAGGAAGACGAAGTTCAGTCCGCAGGCGAACAGGACCATAGTCATGGAGGTGATGGAACACCATCAACAACTGTTTGTCACCTCCAACGTGTCATTGGGCACCAAAAATGGAATATGGGGAGGAGGAGCTTCGCGGGCATCCAAGATGGTCGTGTGAGCACAGAGCTCCCTGGACCCGCGCCGCCCTTCGCAAATATCCTGACTACATTCTTATTCTGAAGATGGGCTTTTGTTGGCAAACTCTTGCTGATCTCGACATTCTTTGAAGAACTGAATTCGGACGTTGGGATCCACTTTTACATCGCCTCAAACTTTTGCGGCCTGCCCCGAGCCGAGCCGGGGGCTCCGTTGTTTGGCTGGCCGAGAAGTAGTTTAACAACAACGGCCGAAGGGGTCTTCCCCCAGTCGGCCTCAGCCTCACTTTCAGTTTCGTTTCTACTCCCGGCTCAGATAGCCTGACGCGCTGCTTGTATCGACCCTTTTTCTGGCCTCCTGTTACTACACTGCTGTCTGCTGTCCCTGCTGAGTGCCTCGTCTCCAGCTTTATTGGCACCTACGCGACTTTGGTCCAGTTTCGCTGTCTTCTTGGCCACTCTACACCCGGCCATTTTCACCAGGTCGCGCGGGCCCCTCTGGGGTCCCTTTTCCAATATCGCCACCAGACCTGATCCTGAGAAACGCACGACCAAGACACCTCTCCGTGGGGGACAGACCCAGACGAATATTATGGATCATTATTCCCATTTAAAGGGGTCCCCCAGCGGTGCTGGCCGCACTCCTGACGACCCTAAGGCCGATTCTGCTGTGACCTCAGAAGTATCGTTGCAAGACGTCATGAGTGCCATCACCAGTATGAAGGCCTTCATGGGACAGCAATATGAGGCCCTTGCCTCTAAGATCGACACGGTGGCCGTTGATGTTACGCTGATTAGAGCGGACTTGGCGAAGACTAATGAGAGGGTAAAGGCGTTGGATTTGAAAACCTCCAGTCTTACTGCGGATGTCACGGACGCTCAGACCGAGATCAGTAATCTGCGTTCTTCTCATGACATGATGGCCCGTCGTCTCGAAGATTATGAAAATAGGGCCCGTCGCAACAATGTACGCCTTATCAGTGTCCCTGAAAGTCCCGAGACCCTTGCAACCGACCTGCTAGTGGAAGATCTGGTCACGAACTATCTCGCTCCCGCCGGACTTAGCAAATTCTTTGCTGTTGAACGAGCACATCGAGTCCCAGGTCGAAAGGCGAAACCGGGTGCCCCCCCCGAGACCCATTATCGCAAGACTATTCCACTTTAGGGATAGGGACGCTATCCTTCAAGCTTCTCGGGACAAAGGCCCTGTGAAGTTCGAAAATACCACCGTGACCTTTTATCCCGACTTTACCCCGCTCGTTCAGAGGCAGAGGCTGGGGTTTCAGGGAGTGAAGAGACGGTTGCAGGACTTGGGCCTCAAGTACGCCATGTTGTTTCCGACTAGACTTCGGATCGAGTATGAGGAACGAACGTTTTTCTTTGATCGCCCGGACAGTGTTAGTGACTGGCTAAATTCTTTGCCCAAGAGAGACGATCGATCCGGGCACCCCGGCGGTGCCGACGGTGGTGCGCTGGAGTGAGAGTGACACTGTGGATCCTGACGTCTGAACTTTTCAACTATCTCAGCTGAGTCTGGACACTGGTTCTCTTGTTCTTCTTATAGACTGGCCCGAGGGTGGCAGGGGGTGAATGGGGACTCTTCCTCCTCCTGGGTTCTTTGTGTAGATTAGTTTTCCTATGGGGCGACAGGCACACTGCAAGTTGGGGTGGCTCATGAGTCGTATGCAGGGGTGCAGGGTGGGGGGTGTTGTAACGGGTTCATGTTGGGGGGTGGTGGGAGGGTGTGTGTGTGACTTTTTCTTTTCACAAGGCATCGCATTGTTCTTTCCATCTTCTCTGGTCCTTGGGTCTTATGTGGGGTGGGCTCAGCCTTCATCTTGGGGATGGGGGGTGGCGAGTTGAGACTGCTATCTTGGAATGTCAATGGGCTTGGAGACAGGATAAAGCGAGGGGTTGTGTTACAGTTCCTTAGACGCCATTCCCCTGATATCGTCCTTCTGCAGGAAACGCATCTAATAGGTAACATGTGTCAGGCCATGAATAGACGTGGATACCGACTGGTTGCTCACTCTGGGTTTACTTCTGGCTCCAGGGGGCAGGCATTCTCATCTGGTCTTCTCTCCCTTTCGAAATTGATGAAGTGACGCTTGACAACAGGGGGCGCTATGCTGCGCTCACTGGTAGATGGGAGGGGAAGATATTGTCCATTCTCTCGGTATATATTCCTCCGGGCCTACAGGCCTCAACTTACGCTGATCTTGGCAGAGTTATATTAGGGCTTCCTGAGGGCCTCCTGATTCTTGGTGGGGATTTTAATTCTGTAGTCGCTGGCATTTCTGATTGTTGTCCCCCGAGGGATTTGGCTAGGTCCCATATGTGGCTGAGTGACTTGCTTGACACCTTTGGGCTGATAGATAGTTGGAGGTTGATGCATTCTACGCAGTTACAATACACCTTCCATTCGGGGGCCCATGGCAGTCTCTCCAGGCTAGATTATTTTTTAATGCCATCGGCCCAGTCCTCCTCCATTAGAGAGGTTCGCCATCTCCCCAGGGGTATTTCTGATCATTCCCCTTTGTGGCTTTGTTTTGAGGTCAGGGTGGGCAGTGAGGGTAGAGTTGCCCCTATTAATCCCTGGTATTTCCGCAATCCCAAAACCCGTTCTGAACTTGTTAAAGCTATTGACCATTACTTTAATGAAAAAGTGGGATCTGTTTCTTCTTCTGTTTCATTGTGGGAAGCTTTTAAGACGGTTATTCGTGGGCACTCGCTGTCGCTGATTACTGCTGCTAAGAAGGCTAACAATGTGGAACTTCTACGCTTGGAAACCGAAATAACTGCACTTGAGACTGGTCTCGACTCAGGGGTGACTCGCGCAAAGCTGCACTCACTCAGCTTGAAACAAGCCGATTACAGAGCTCTCGTTACTGATGCGGCGAAAGTGATGAGTAGAGAGCAACAGGGCAGGCTGTATGATGTGGGGGATAAGGCTGGTAAATTGCTTGCCTGGTTGGACAAGAAGGAGAGAGTGAACCGTGTTGGTGATTGAGGGGCCTGATGGTGAGTGCGTCACTGACCCAGTTGGGATCGTTCAGTGTTTTGTGGACCACTTCGAAACTGTATATGCCTCGGTTTGTGAAAGAGACGAGGAGGACTCTCGCTTGCTGTTACGTGATATTGCATTGCCCTGCCTTTCTGACGCCGATAGAGACCTCATGGAGGCTCCTCTTACTGTGGACGAAGTCGCGGTTGCCATACGTTCCCTTCGTTCTGGCAAGGCAATGGGCCCCAATGGCCTACCCATTGAACTGTATAAGCTGCGACCCGGCAAAATGGCGCCCAACTTAAGGGAAATGTTCCTTGAGGCCTTGGATTCTGGTTCCCTTCCCGCCGATCAGCGTCTCGCCACTATTGTAGTTATCCATAAGGAGTGTAAGCCGCGTGATCATTGTGCCTCGTACAGACCTATTGCGCTCCTTAATGCTGAACCTAAAATTCTAGCTTTGTTGTTGGCTAATCGTTTGATTAGGGTGATCGGGGACTTGATTCATCCGGATCAGTCAGGTTTTATCCCACACCTAAACACCGCCCTTAATCTTCGGAGACTCCACGGAGTTCTCGCGAGGGCTGGGACGCTCACTGAATCGGCCATTTTGGCTTCCCTTGATGCTACTATGGCTTTCGATACCATTGAGTGGCCTTATCTTTGGGCTACTCTCTCAAAATTTGGATTTGGCCCGGTGTTTATCGCCTGGGTGAAACTTCTTTATGAGAGGCCCCTGGCTCAGGTGGTGGTTAACGGAAAGTTGTCCGGTGTTTTTACACTTGGACGTGGCACTCGGCAGGGTTGTCCGCTGTCTCCGCTGCTTTTTGCCCTCGCTTTAGAACCACTGGCGGAATGGCTTTGTTGGGAGCCTTCCATGAAGGGCATTCGGTGGACTCACGATTTCAAGGATCGTATCTCGTTATACGCAGATGATATCCTTCTCTACCTCACCTTCCCTCGGAGGTCCCTGAATGTACTTTTTGACGTTTTGACCTCTTTTGGGAAGAACTCGGGTCTCATTATCAATTGGACTAAATCCTGTGTCTATGTTTTGGCGGGAGATCTCCCTCCATTGCCTGGTAGATTTCCAATTCAAGTATCTGAGACTGGCTTTAAGTACTTAGGGACTTATGTCTCCTTGAACCCCTCTGTACGCTACGAGCGTAATCTGCTACCCCCTCTTCAACGGCTGAAGCTGGATGTTACACGCTGGCATAGGTTGCCACTGTCGCCGCTTGGTCGTGCGGCTCTTTTCAAGATGATGTCGTTGCCTAGATTTTTGTACGCACTTCAGAACTCATTTGACCCGGTCCCTTTGGGTTATTTCGTGAAGTGGAGAGTCTACAGAGGCGACTGGTCTGGGACGGGCGTGCGCGCATTGCTTTTTCCAAACTCACGCTTCCGTGGTATGACGGTGGCATTGCCCTCCCGGACATCAGGCGCTACTATTGGGCTTCTCAGTTGAGTGCGGTCAACCACGCGACTTACGCTCCCGGTCCTACTCCGGCTTTTGCAATGGACAAATATCTTCTCCCTAGGAGGGAATTTCAATAGGGCGCTATATTCCAGGGGGCTCTATAGAACACTGACCGGTCCCACTAAAATTGCTGTACGGGTGTGGCGGGACGCAAATGCGGCATTGGGGTGGTGTGATAGACTTACCCGCGCAACCCCTTTGTATGATTCTGAATGTTTGGGTAATTTGTGGAGAACGAAAGGCTTTGATAAATGGGATATGATTGGTATAAGCAAAGTGGGTGATCTCTGGTCCAAAGGTAACGTTAAGTCCTTCGAGGGGCTCAAAGCGGAATACGAGCTCGGCGACACAGAATTCTTTAGATATGCTCAGGTCCGCCATGCCCTATTGTCAGTTTTTGCTGCGGGTACCGATACTCCTGAGTCCTCCCCTCTTGAGGACCGTATCCTAGATGGCCATGTGCCCGACAGCACAATTTCACTGATCTATAAGAAGCTGATCAATAATAGAACTGACCTGCTTGTGCGCCTCAGGGCTCTGTGGACGGCTGACGGACTAGAATTAGATGACGAGGACTGGCAATCTGCTCTGTCCTCGCCTAAGGAAGTTGCCATACCTGCTCGCCTTATATTTGTTCAGCTTAAGATCCTCCATCGTGTGTATGTTACTGGTCCGAGTCTGGTTCGCATAGGTTATTCTCTAGATGGGTTGTGTAAGCGTGGCTGCGGTGTGACTGGCACCTTCCTCCACATTCTATGGGAATGTCCGGAGGTGGTTGAGTTTTGGTCCCGAGTGCATGTGGTGATGGCAAGAGTCACTGGTGTATCGATGCTGCCCGAAGCCAGGCGTTGTCTTTTGAATGTCTGGGAGCCTAACGATTACAACACGGCACAGGTCACTTGGGCGACCCTTGGTAATATGATTGCGAAGAGGGATATTGCACAGCTCTGGGGCTGCCACAGGCCACCTACTGTATTGCAATGGAAGGAGAACATGGATTGGTGCATGTTTAGGGAGAAAACTGTGTATTTGACACGGGGCAGGCCTAGGAAAAGGGGCAGAATCTGGTCACAGTATCATGGGAACATATGTACTCCCCCACATGATTCATCTCCCGACGTTTCCTTGTCCCCCTAAATGACATTCCAATTATTATCGTGACTGTACCTTGATTGTTTCCTCGCTGCCTCCTCCCCCCCATGAATATTTGATGCATTATGTATACTGTATCGCTGGAGCTCCTCCTACATAGACTCATGATCATGCTTCAATTTACTCATGCCTTGTGAATGTTGTTAATTTGTTTTTGAATAATTTCAATAAAAAAAAAAATGGAATATGGTGGAACAGCGTGAACAAGGTGAATGCCGTTGGGGAGGACAAGAGGACAATGGACGAGGTCAAGAGGCAATGGAATGACAGCAAGAGGCGGACCAAGTAGAAACTCTCCGCCAACCGGAAGGCAGCAACGAAACTGTGGTGGGAGCCCAGAGCCACAGCTCGAGCTGGATGACATGAAGGGTCTGGTGTCCACATCAGTGTGGCGACTGTGGCCGGATTAGGGGGATCGGACACTGCTCGACAGGACATAACACAACCGCAACAGGGTGAGTGACCACCAGATACTGGGGGAAGGGTGGAGATGGGCACAACGGCACACATGCACAACCAAGCACAGCACAGTGCACACTCACAATGACTCTGGGTCCTCGCCTAGATCTACAGACTGTCAGAATGTACAATACCATGCTGTCTGAATGTCAACATGTACCATGCGGCTACATACCTGTGTACACATTGTAATGCACCATCTCCCCGTCACATCGAAGGGGCACAATCAACACCTCTTGCAGAGCAGTCCCAGCCACTCTTCACTGATGATGAGGATGACAACACCAGCATCGACACCCAAGCCATCCAAGACATCGTTGACCTCATCCAAAACTCACTCCCAGAATAAGGGCAGGCCAGCTACATCGAGAAGGCCCCATCCACCACCCAAAGCACCCAGCAGGAGGCACTCACAGCCCAGCATCCCCCAAGACCCCCAGGAACAACACATGGCCTTCCAACTCCGTTTGCTGGAGGGCCATAGGGAGACCGCAGAGCAGGTGCGGGTGGGGTTTGACCTCGTGCTTACCAAACCTGATGCAATCCTTGGGTGTGTAGCTCAGCTCTATGGTCTCAGATGAGCCCTGACTGACATTGCTGGAGTCATGACGCGGAAAGAAGAACACCTGTCCACACAGAGTGGCTCCAGCGATACCAGCCGTGAGCTGGCACACATGCTGAGGCTCATGGAGGACAGGGTGCGAATGGAGGCAGAAAGGATGGCAGCCACCGCTGAACATCAGCGGAATGTAGCAGGGATCTACCTTGCCCTGCAGATCCTCATCATTGCATTGCTGCGACAAGGCGTGGCAATGTTGAATGCTGCTGCTCCCACACCATCCACATCTCCACCCCCCATGTGGCAGGCCTAAGCACTCTGGCACCTGATGTGTTAGTGGCACACATTGTGGCAGACGATCCACCTCTGGTACCTGTGGTGTCAGTGCCACACAGTGTGGCAGACGATCCACCTCTGGCACCTGAGGTGTCAGTGCCACACAGTGTGGCAGACAATCCACCTCTGGCACCTGAGGAGGCAGTGCCACATAGTATGGCATAGACCTCCTCCGGCACCTAAGGTGTCAGTGCCACACGGTGTGGCAGACGATACACCTCTGGCACCTGAGGAGTCAGTGCTACAGAGTGTGGCAGATAGACCATCTCCGGCACCTGAGGTGTCAGTGCCACACAGTGTGGCAGACGATACACCTCTGGCACCTGAGGTGTCAGTGCTACAGAGTGTGGCAGATAGACCACCTCCGGCACCTGAGGTGTCAGTGCCACCAAGTGTGGCAGACTATATACCTCCAGCACCTAAGGTGACAGTGACACACAGTGTGGCAGATAGACCACCTCCAGCACCTGAGGTGTCAGTGCCACAATGCCACAGCCAGTACAGCAACACCCACAGGTGGGGCAATGCACATATCCGGGGACGAGGACGTGGATGGGCCTGTGATTAGAAGGGCTCAGTAGCATTCATTCCCACCACCTGGCCTGTTTCTGCCTGGTCTCGCACATGGCCCCATGACCTTCCACTGACCCCTGATTCACTCAGATGCACTCACCTTGGACAGCGACATTGACCGCCACATCCTGTTTGATGACCAATGACATGGCTACCAGACTGCGTACTGCACCCCTTCTCTTGCGCAGTACTTGTGTTCCACAGATGGACTCTGGCTGGCCCTTCACGTGCCCATATAATGTGGTGTATTCAGCAGTGCCCTGTACTGCTCCAGCTGAGGAACAGCACTGGATGTGCAATAAACATCCAGTGACACACTGCTGTGTCATGTCTTTCATCATTCATGTATGTATGTGTGGATGAATGTAGGGACAGTGATTTCCCTTGTGTCAATGATGGTCATCCTGAGGGATGCCAGTCAGAGGGTGCTACATGTCAAATTGGGTTACGGGTCCCATGGACACCACAACAGCGACACACACACCAGCCACTTTCTTGTCCGGACATGGACTGATCCACGCCCATTGCCCACGAGTCATTTTTGCAAGCCCTGCCCTGTAGATGACAGCCCAGACCACTCCGCTCACACTGCCGGGGGGGGGGCCTCATTGCTACCTGTCAAGGGCGTACTCACAGGTGGTGTGTAGGTCACAGCCACTCTCTGAGGGCAGGTTTGCATGCACACCACACCCACCTGGCACAGGCGTCACAGGCCATGTGACCCAGCAAATATAAGGGCCCAATGACATCACATACCCCTCTGCCACTGGGGAGTGGATGACGGACCCGAGGCCTTGAGGCCAGCATGGGCCTACAGCCACGGGATGCTGACTGGGTCTGGGCATCGGTTTGTGGCAGATGCTACATTGTGGCCAGCAGAGGCACCCTACCATGGGACGGTGACTTAGGGTGCACTGAGTCATTGGCACCTTGAGCTTCTGAGCGGGTGTGCAACCTGCGATGATGGACCGTCATGGCGGTGAGGACTGCTCAGGATTTGTGTGCCTTGCTGTACCGCAGTGTATGCCACGCCAGTGGCCTGCACGGTCCTACTGCCACATGGCCCCGCTTCCGGGGTCACAGAGTTAGTGGCACTCATTGGGCTGAGTGGCTGGGCAGGCTGCGATGTTTCCGACTGCCCTGGTATGTCCTATGCCATTGTGTGATCAAGTCCCAGCACCAGACGTGTGACCTGGCGGCCTGCGCAACGTGAATGCAAGGTGTGGAGGGTGCCATGGTTCCATGTCCCCGGCTTGTGGCTTGTAGAGGCACGTGGTGGGACCTGCAGTCTACATGTCGGTGGCGGAAGGTGAGCTGTGTCGCCTTGGACACACCTTCTCTCCATGTTTTTTGTCTTGCAGGCTGTGACCTACGGATTGTGTTGAGGGGAGACGCCATGTGTCTTCATTTAATGTCTGTGTTGTTTCAATAAAGTTTCATTCATTGCTTCAAAAGTGAATGTTTGATGCTCATTTCTGTGACGACTCAGGCATGTCACCAGTTGTTATTGTGCGACTTCAGGCGGATTATTTCGTGCCTGTTTAGGTGTAGTTGATGTGGCATGTCTTTGCCAGGGAATGGTCCTGGGGGTGGTGGCGGTGAGTATTGTGGCCCTTCTGGGTATCCGGCCTGCATAATCAGTTGCTCCATGCATCTGTTGGCCTTCCGTTGACGCCCTGGGCTGTGGTCCCTTTTTTGGTGCAGGCTGCCATCTGACTTTACACCAGGTCAGCGCAGGTGTAAAATTCCTCCTGCTAATGCGCCTTATTGCGTGTTTTGTGTTCTTATTGCCGATCTGTCTGGTCATTGAGAATGTTGAGGTGTGGTGTTGTCACGGATTTTTGCACTGGAATGCTTGCTCTGCATCTTGTTAGTGATAGTTGAGGGGGTCCTCTGTGGCGATGTGTTTTGTGGCTGCTATCAAAGGAAAAGTGGTGCTGTGGGCTATTAGCACCTGCTTGTGAATGGTAGGGTACATTTATCACGACATTGGCTGCAATAAAGTGCAATTAATTCCACGATAGCTCCTTGTGAATATGCCCCCTAGTCTTGCAAGACTATAGTAACTTTAATACGTTTCTGGTTTAGTGTTTGAATTTCATATTGTTTCACATTGCTTTTGTGATTTATTTTTACAATATGTCAGGAGCCAGTATGAATTAGCCACTTCCATTTCTACTTGATATATGAGGATGAAAGATACCTTGGGACATGTGGATTACAGTATTTTAAACATTCTTGATTGTGATAGGAGGAGATAAATATGGCCCAATACGTACTAACATATGTTACTACTCAATGTAGAGATACAAGAAAAACATTTAGGGAATATTTGCCTTAACCTACTGTAGCTAACTTTACTAAGGTATGCAGAGAGTCTGACAACAAAAGTATTAACAAACTAAACTCTACCACTCATGAAGAGGAATAAAGTAACACAACTGTTATCCAAGTAAACACCAACGACAAACAAGCTAATTATCCTATCTGTGAAGGTGCAGTGGATGAGGTTTTCTTTAAAAAATATATCTATTTGTGTTCTCGCTACACTTGACTTTATAATGAAAAAATGTAAAGGAAAGACTATGGGGCAAATTATGTCTTTGTTGATTGCACCATCAGCCCGCCAGGGCGGAGATTCTGAAAATGTGCAAAGCGGGGCCGGTGGTGTATGGGTGGTGGAGTCATGGTGCTGGTACGCTTTGACTCTAGTAATGACCCTGAAGCCATTGCCCGCCATGCAACACTACCTCCAGCCAGTCGGATGAACTGCTTCCTTGCAATACACTGTGCAAGAGAAACAGTTTGCACACCGGACCCCAAGGCATTTGAGGCAAAACAAAAGTAACAGTTACATTTCACAAGGGCACATTCGCTCTGGGAGCAATTTCCCCCCTCATTAACTGCCTTTCTGCCTACTCTCGCATGGCGGTGAGCCCGTCAGGGACAGCTCAGTGGAAATGCAGTTCATAATTAGCAGGGAGGGAAAAAAAATGCCTGCATTGCCTCTAATATTAATCCACATTTGTAGAGGCTGTGTTGCTGCTCACTTCATAATCGGGCAGTCGGACCACCAAAAAGCAACGGAGGTTCCCTTACCACCGAAGTCGTAATCAGGCCCAACTCTTAGAACTACCAGGCATAAAACTATGAGGTTACAACAAAGACTCTATTCCTCTAGTGGGTATGTTAAAAATGCAAATATCATTTAAGGATAGAAACACAGTAGGTAATGTGCATATAACTAAGCCGGTTTTCAAATCTGTTAGAATGGAAATATAAAAAATAATGCAGGAATTAAGCTGGATCCCAAAAATGATGAGCAAACAGTGAACAGATCAGTTTTGGATATGAATGTGTGTGATGAATACCCAGAAGATTTTGCAGGAAGAATTAGTTTTACTTAAGGGATTTGTTCATTAAATCAAACTTAAACACAATGCCATCCCTACTGCACATAAAACACACCCAATATTGCTTCTCATGAAAGGCCCCCTTGAAAAGGGATTGGATTGACTAGAGGAATAAGATGTAATAGAAAAGTTAGAGAACTCAGAATGGTTGTTTTCTCTGGTTACATCTTTTAAGAGCAATTCAGAGGAAATTCATGAATGCATTGATTTACGATATTTAAAGGATAGTATGTGGCAGTTTCTTAGTGAACCGCTGAGCCTAGAGGAGGTGATGCAGGCCATCAACGCTCTGGAAGAATCCAAGGCACCGGGATTGGATGGACTAATCAGAGATTTCTATAATTCTTTTAAGCAACAACTCGCCCCACAACTCCTTGCGCTATATAACAAATCATGAAAAATTGTCACGCTGCCACCCACACTTTATGAAGCAATCCTACCTCTCTCATTGCTAAATTTAGTTAAAAAAAAATACTGGCAAAAATACTTGCCAGTAGGTAAGCTCTATTTATGGAGCAAATTACCTCACAAGCCCATCTGTCTTTATTCCCAATCTGGCTTTATTCCACATTGCTCAACCTCCGAACTATATATGCAGTACTCAACAAAGTCTCCACCTTTACACCAGCAGATGTTGAAAAGGCATTCGACGCTCTTGAATGGCCCTTTCTCCAGGCTGTCCTCGGTAAATATGGCGTTCCCATCCCGTTCATCTCCCTGATCATGCTTTTAAATACTAACCCTAGGGCCCGCCTATGGATCAACGGCGAACATACCAATGCATTTCCTATTCTGTGTGGCACCAGGCAGGGCTTCCCACTATTCCCCCTCCTTTTCATAATTGCGATGGACCCACTAGTTCATGCTTTGCAAGATCTTCACACACACCGTGGGCTGCAGCTCATTCATGTCCACTATTGCTTTCGCTCTATGCAGACGACATTTTGTTATTCATTAGGCACCCGCATGTTAATCTCCTTCCACTCATGCAGGAGATTGCATACTAGGGGGACGTCTCCGGGCTCCGTATCAACTGGAAAAAATCAGAGATCTTCTCATTGACTGGTATTGACCGACCAATATCTGCATAATATCCCCTTAAATGGGCTACAGAAGGTACCAAATACCTGGGCATCAATCTCCATAGAGATAGGGACCAAATTATACAATGCAACTGTGGCCCAGTGGTTATGCATGAGAAGCTGACAGATGTTTCCACAACCTCAGTGCCTTGAGACAAGTCCTGTGTTTTTATGCAGGGCAACCTTTTATCTGTCCAATAGCATTTCTCGGGATCACCTGGAAAGTGATCTTTGATGTAAAAATAAGTTCCTCAGTGTCCCACGTTGAGCTGTAAGTTCAAAGGCAGCAGATCCTTTCCACTTCAGGTTTTGCCTTCCTGTAAATACTATTTCATCAACCAAAAATGTCCTGCCTGCAGTCCTTTGAAAAGGACTTTAAACAATTCTATTTTAGGCCAATTAAATACCTATGTCTAGTGTAAGAAAGCTTTATTGAAATAATTTCATCAAAATGGTACATCCTATAAAAACAAGTCTGATAACTGAAAAAGAGGATAATATTAAAATATTTATGCAGACAAATATAATACAATTAAAGCATAGGTAAATATAAAAAAAACCTGCATTCTAAAGACTACAAATCATAAACGAAAAACTGATGAAAAATAGTACCATGGAAATACTGCATTTTGTCTTTTGTAGTAAGAGGGAAAAGAAAGAATATTAAAAGGAAAGAATATGAGAGGGAAGATAAGGTAATAAAGGAAATAATACATGGAATAACACCAATATTCAGATTTGCCACTAAGCAGTTATTATGGATTAACAAAAACATTGTACACAAGGATAACAATAATGAAAATCTGTGAATCTTATAAACGATCAATGAAAAATGTATGGTGGTTGGAAAATGGAATTACTGTCTTGGATCCATGCAGGAGGAGCAGAAAGGTAAGTAGTAAAGGGTGACCAGAAAATGTCCTTCTGAAGAAGTTGATGTGTAGAAGTGGCTGATGCTCTCTTGAGTCTATGGTGGTGGCAGAGTAAGTTTCACCATCCAGTGAAAGTAACTTTCTGACATCTGTCCAGTTAGTGTCATTATTTGAAAAACAACTACAATAAGCATGTCTACAAGTGTGCCCAGTTTCCAAGCTCCAATCCAGGTAGGTGAGGAACTACCCAAAAAATAGATTTGATATCAAAAGGAAAGTTAATAGAACATATAACCAAGGTTGATCTACAAATCCTCTTAAATTGAATGTAAATATGTGCTTGGGGTATTTGTACCGGTCCAACATGACTTTGACAGGTTTGGATTATATTTGCAAATAGAAGTAGGAGTTAAGAACAATCTTTGATAAAAATAGTATAAGGTACTCAACCTAGTAGTGCTCACATTACATGAGGTGTGATAGAATTCCAGGTTTGAGTGGAGAAAGAGTGTTGTAAATCTGATTCCCATTACTATTTTATATTTTGTTTTATTAGGTACAGAATAGTGGAGACATTTATATATATAGGAGGCCTTAAAAGATGGGGAGAAAATTGATTGTGTCGGAGAAAGATCGGATGTGGAAAGGGGAGCCTGAGAAAGCAAAGAGATATGTTGTGTAAGATAATTTTTTAATGATTTGTATTTAAGAGTGGAGGTATCAGAGAGGCCAAATTTGTTTTGCACTTCAGGCAAGCAAACAAGACATGTCCTCTTAAGTAGATGTTGGACCTGAATTATTCCTCTAGCACTCCAATCTTTCCAAAAAATAGTGCAATTTGATACCTTAATATATTTATTGTGCCAAATTCACGACTCTAGGAAAGCAGAAAGGGTTGAGAAAGATCTGATAAGGATCGAAAGTAGGGTGGAAATTGAATCTTCAGTGGTAGGTGATGTAAAAGAGCAAGGAGCGTGGGAAAAATACACCAGTGAAAGGGAAAATCAGAGAGTCTCCCAAATTACGCCATACTTTTAAAAGTGTTGTATTTGATGAATGTATGTGAGGTAGGACTTGCTTGAGTAAAAACAAAGAATGATGCTGTCAGTTGACACCAACCTTCTCTTTGGGCTTGCATGGAAAGGATAAAGAAATGTGTGTCCTCCATCCATTCCATAGAGATTTACTAAGAAAACTATTAAGAGACTTAAAGAATTTCAGAGGGATTCTAACAGGTAACATGGGGCCATATGTAGACGGCCAAATACCGGTCAGTAAAGCCGAAAATCAGTAGATTTCGGCTTTACCGACCGGTATTTAGCCATGTGAGATGTACGTATTACCGAATGGCATCGGTAATAACGAATCGGTAAATATTTACCCATTCTTTATTTACAGATCGGAGAACACCGAAACAATGAATACCGAATCGGTAAAAACCCCAAAATGCGATGTAGCAAAAATCGGTATTACCAAATTTGACCAAAATCGGTAATAACGATTCGGTATTTACCACTTATCCTGAGCAGGTGGTTATCAGGTGCAGTTCATAAAAACAGCCCCAAAATGCAACTGTGTGAACACAATGGCGGGCCTCTACCTCATAAGTTCAAGTTCAAGTTCAGAAATTTGTATAGCGCACTACTCACCCAGAGGGTCTCAAGGCGCTTGAGGGAGGGAGGTGAATTTACTTATCGAATATCCAGGTTTTTAGTTGCTTTCTGAAAGAGAGGTGGTTCTGAGTGAGGCGGAGGTGGGTGGGGAGAGAATTCCAGGTTTTAGCAGCTAAGTAGGAGAAGGATCTTCCCCCCATGGTGGATCTGTGGATGCGCGGGATTGCGGCGAGGGCTTGATTGGACGATCGTAGTTGGCGCGAGGGGGTGTAGAAGGATAGACGCGTGTTGAGGCATTCGGGTCCTAGGTCGTAGAGGGCTTTGTGTGCGTGGGTGAGGAGACGGAACGTATTCTCTTGTTGACAGGGAGCCAATGGAGGTCTTTCAGGTGGTCGGAAATGTGAGCTTGCTGAGGGATGTCCAAAATGAGCCTGGCTGAGGCGCTTTGGATGCGTTGGAATTTTTTCTGCAAGGCGATATTTTTTCTGCAATGGCAAGGCGGCTACGCTTGAGAGCAGCAGGAGTGAGGATCTGGAGACGGGAAGAGCGGGTGTACAGACTGCGCATCACATTGTTTCAATTGACTGAACCTGAAATCCATGAAAGGTACAGCCTGCACCCACACACCATCCTTGACCTAATACGGGACCTAAAACCTTATCTTGAGTATCAGACACCAAGGGCGCACGCAATCCCCACCCATGTCCAGGTACTCTGTTGCCTGCACCTCCTAGCATCAGGAAGTTTCCAGGGTGTGATAGCCGCAGTGGGAGGTGTGTCACAGAGCTGTCTATCCCGTTTTTTCAACACCTTCCTGGATGCCATGATGGACAGAATGGAACATTACATTACCTTCCCCAATACACAGGCGGAGCTGCAGAGGACCAAGCTGGAGTACTACCAACTTGCGCAGTTCCCACACGTCATTGGCTGCGTTGATGGACCCATATACCAATCTGCCCACCTGCAGCAACTGAATACATTTACAGAAACCGCAAATCCACCCACTCCATCAATGTGCAGGTGATATGTGATGCCAAGTTCATCATAACTGACATCGTGGCCAAATTCCCCGGGAGTACCCACGACTCGTACATATTCGGGAACAATGGTATCCACAGACGTCTGGCTGCTGGTGAATTTGGAGAAGGATACCTACTAGGTAAGTCAATGTGACACACCCTGATGTACACCTTGGCTCAAGCTATTGGTCACACAAATTAATGACACTTTCTTCTGTATATAAGTGACAGCGCATATGCCCTCCGGCCTTATCACCATATCTCAACCCAACCACCCCAAGGGAGAGGATATACAATGTGGCACATAAGAGCTCAAGCAACGTGGTGGAGCGCACCTTTGGACTGCTTAAAAGCAGATTCCGTTGCCTCCACAAAAGTGGAGGTGCACGTCTGTACACCATCAAATGTTGCAAGATTATTGCTACATGTGCAATGCTACTCAATCTGGCCACAAAATAAGGAACAGCAGTGGAACTAACTGACTCTGAGGACGAGAACGAGGACAACCCTCAGCCAGAGCCCTGTGCAGCTGGTGTTGTAGTTGAACATGATGGGAGACAGAGATGGGCAGAGTTAACGTCAAACTATTTCTGAGTGAGTAACGAGACAGAGCCAGTAACAGTTTTATGTTATGGTGTTTAATAAGCACACCACCAGTATTGTAAGCAGTGTCCATTTGGACATGGGTTACATCACCCATCTACTGTTTGGCAATAGGCAGTGGTCCCTAATTTCTGCGTCGACGTGCTGCATGTGCACGTTCCCTGGCAACACTGTCTGTAGTTAAGAGTTAAGAGACTATGATTTACAATCTGAGAACATGAAAATCAAATTCTTACAAAGAGGCTACCCACGCCGCCTAATACGAGAGGCTTACAAAAGAGCTAGATTCTACGATAGGGATGCACTTCTAAATTCAAACCGAACTAAAAATGCCCCGTCCTTGGTTTGTATAACGAAACACTCAACCATAGATGGAAGCATT
This sequence comes from Lissotriton helveticus, assembly GCF_964261635.1. NCBI lineage: Eukaryota > Metazoa > Chordata > Amphibia > Caudata > Salamandridae > Lissotriton > Lissotriton helveticus. The sequence goes on from NC_136067.1 coordinate 1,827,567,627, forward strand.
AGGCAGATTATAAATTCCAATTGGCATTCATTGAACTTGAATAACACCCAACAAAAAATACCCAAACCTATGTATGCGCATAGGCGCAATAAGAATTTAAAAGACCAAATTGTCCGATCCAGATTCAGCAAAACTCCGGAAAATCCACCATTTGTACAAATGTCCTTCCAGAACAACAACCCAATAAAAGGCACATCAAGTTGTGGCTCATGTAAATCCTGCAATAACATTCTTCTCGGTGAGACAATGACCCTAAATAATGTAGAAATAAAAGCAAAAGATTTGTGGACATGCAACACACAGAATGTGGTGTATCTCATCACATGTCCCTGTCATTTAGGATACGTTGGCGAGACAGGAAGAGCCATAAAAACAAGGCTGACCGAGCATCGGTCAGCAATAAAAACGAAAAAATTATCTCCGCCTTTAGTCAGCCACTTCCTGGACTTCGGACATTCTCCCGAAGAAATAAAGTGGCGCATTCTAGAGAAAATACAGTTGCCAAATAACACAGGAGGGGAAAAGATCAGGAAAAAGCGAGAACTATATTGGATCTTTACTCTTGACACATATGAACAAGGCCTGAATTTAGAATGCCCTTGGTCAAATGCGATAATATGATGAAATCAATAGATCATAGTGAGATGGAACAATATCTCAAATAACTGTAAAGGTGCCATTCATTCTAAACTAGAGGGAACTCGAATTCAATGTAGAGGTCGCTTCCCCCTATTTCACTAATTAAGCAACCTTTAAAGATCTAAACTTCTGCTTATGAGAAGATAAAGATTCCTAGTCTATAATAAATAAATCACCCATTGACACAGAAGAACAAAGGGAAACAAATCGTTGTACGAAAAGAATCGGCTGTTTTCACTTTCTCTATGTCTGAAATGAGTCCCAAGGATAAAACGGTAGTTACAGCTTTAAACATGGGAGGAGCTCTAGTTCAATGAGGCGAACAGGTCAGAGTATAAATGCCAATAGAACTACGGCTTGTGAATCCCTTGAATTCCTGCCGTTACAAGCCGCCCGCTGATTGGACCATCCCCAGAGGGAGAAATAGCGCGAGTAAGGTGAGTGAGACGAGAAATGTTTCCCCTCGCTCACAATAGCTTTAAGCTATAGTAATAAGATAACCCACAAACTAATGTAAGTTTAATTTTGAACCTCTTAGGTACTCTACTCAAAGAATAGAGCTCGTCCACGAGTGAAGGCGCATTATCATTCTTAATTGGTCCCCGCAGCAAAAAGGTATCGGACGAGGAAACCCGCCTTTTATGCAGCGCTATCTATAACAGCGGGAACCCCTAACGGTCCACGTGTAGGAAACAAGATTCTTTTAAGGTATAAAGATATGCCGTTTTTTCTGACCCGAGGAGACTTTATTAAAAGCGGGCTGCAATAATACTTTTCCTAATATTTAAACATGTGCGGTACTTCACCTTCTTTAAATAGTTGCCGCTCTGCGCTGGAAGCGTGAATTTCTTAAAGAAGGGAACGAACGAGGAAACCCGCCTTTTATGCAGCGCTATCTCCAACAGCGGGAACCCCTAACAGTCCACGTGTAAGAAACAAGAGTCTTTCAAGGTATGAAGATAGGCCGTGTTTACTGACCCGAGCAGACTTGATTAAAGGAGGGCTGTAAAAATACTTGTTCTAATATACAAACATGTGCGGTATCTCACTTTCTTTAAATAGTTGTCGCTCTACGCTGGAAGCTCGAATTTCCTAAAAGCATGTCGGATCTGGGCTGAAAATTACCTAGCAACTGCGTGATGGATTTTTAATTGCACTTTCAATGCTTCTATTTCACTAATAAGGTGAGGAAAGATGCGACTGTTAGTTGAGCTTTTGCACCACTAGAAAACCTCTATGACTTATTATGACGACTAGTTGGTTTTATTTATAGCTTGGAGGGAACTCGTTTTTTATGAAGATAACCACAGTGTGGTAGAAATACAGCCTGATTGAGATGGAAGCAGTGAACCCTTAAAATTAAGGTAGATACTATACCCCCCAAAAAAAGATTATGTGGATGAGCATATGTCGCTCTCTAGCATGCCCTATACATAAAATATCAAATAGAAGGGTGTTTAAGAAATATGTAATTATCTCTCTTGCAGGTTACACATGCCGATTTTTAGGAAATGAAAATAACGGTGCCTCAATCAGTCTGGTTTTAAATGAAGGTTTTGGCTGATAAATCTTGAAGAAAGATCGCAGTCAGGTAAAGTTATAGGAAACCTATTATCTTGGTGGAAGAAAAGAGGGACTCACTCATGAGCAGTTCATACATAAAAAGATACTGTTGTAGATAGGGATGCAGTACCAGATGCATGAGCTTATAGAAGCTAGGATACCAGTCTTTAGGTGTGGTCCAAATTAATACCGAAACCCTTATAAGAAATAAATGATTGATTCTTGTTGTTACCCTTTTTCTGTAGGTTTCTTTTACTTATCTATTCTTTTCTTAAACTTTAATCTGGGTTCTATTTGCCTACCTGAGATGGAAGGTGAAATATTAAAAAATCATTGTCATCAAATCAAAATGTGAATCAGCCCTCCAATGAATATCAACAACAAAATAATTGTAAATCTTAGACAAAACATTCGATATCATGTAAATTGCAACTGTCTAGGCCTTTTCTCCCAACGTTACCTTTAATGTATAAATATATATTAAGTGCACTAGGCTATGCTATGTATTAAAAAGTACTCAAAGTCAAACAATGAATGCAATTGATATTCCCATGTTAAACTGAAATGAACCAGATATCACAAAATGAAATGGATAATGACCTTTAGGTTCACTGCCATCAATCATCAATTTTGATGGTCTAACATGAAACTGTAAACTATGACATTGAATTTTAAAACAAATATATAAGAACTAATAGTATTCTGTTCTTTGTAGACATATTGGCTGAACGTATAACTGTCCTGAGGAAGACACCACGACGTGTCGAAACGCGTTGACTCAAACCCAACAGCCACAATAACTGTAGAAAGGATATGTATCAGTGTCTATCTAAAAATGTTTTAAATTTATGTTTTCTTTAATTAGGAAATTCATCATTTTTGCATCAATAATCCATTATAAGTGTATATTTACATTGTATAAATTTATCTTTGTTTTTATTAAAAAATACTATTTTTGATATCATTATGTTTGTTTGTGTTATGGTTTAAGTTTCTAACTTTGGGAATTCTTCAGTCGAATACATAGCTGGTTTTTGTTTAACTGATAGCCTGGGTGTTTACCTTCACATTGTATGTTTTCCCTGACCCAGGATCCTTATCCTAACCAGGGGGCCCTTGTTACTTCACAAAACACTGTCTGTAGTGTCAGACTGTTCCTGCGCAGTGCCATGGCGTTCGCTGTGCCTCCTGCCCTCGGTGGTAGACGGCGTAATTCTACCACGGCTGGTAGCCTCCCCACTGTCTCCCCCTTCCATTGTGGCCGCCTTCGCATTCTGCAGGAGCTCTAATGCAGAGGTCATGGAAACCATGCCCCTGGCCACATCCCTGCGATGCACCTGCGACACATCAGTGAGGTTGCAGTGGCCAGCCGGTTCACGGCCTTGGTATAGGCCTGGAGCCTCTGCCTCTCCCTGCGCCTGCCAAGACGGTCCTGCTCCAGCTGGCTGCAGAGGTTGTCCACAGAGGTTGCTACTCTCTGCATTCCCTCACACATGTTGTCTACCATTGCACTGATGCCCTTTTCCATCCTGTGCATGTGCTTGTTAATGTGTGTCACCTCCCTGTGCAGTGATCTCATCTCCCTCCATTGCAGGCGCTGGACCTTCATCATGTTGCCTTCCAGTCCAGCAAACACACTTTCGCCCTGTTCGGATGCTTCAGGACTGTCCGGCCTTGCCCTGCGGCATCTGGATGAACTGTGGGCGTCCTCAGATGGAGTAACAGCCCTCTCCCTGTTGCCTCCCTCATGGATTGGAGACTGTTGGCCCCCTGTGCCCTCCTCCGACGACTCCTCCATCTGCTGGAGGGTGGCCACGGCATGCCTCCTGCCTGACTGTGGTGGTGGTGGTGGTGTTGGTGATCGTCGCAGTGGGGACTGGGTATGAGGGGATGGCGGCGTTCCCTGGCGCTGTGGTGATGCCTGTGATGGAGGATTTGGTGGTTGTGGTTGCGCGGAGCTTGTGGTCCCTGCAGGCATGCTTTCTTCCTCATGTTGCCTCCCCTCTGGCCTGGCTGTCTTACCTCTGCTCCCATCTGCAGCACTGCGAGATGTCTCGCCTGTAATGACACAAATGTAGATATACTCACTGCTCTGTCTGCATTTGAATTACATTAAACATCATGCCTACAGATCACAGTGATTGTCCTGAGATTGCCAATTACTTTTACATGCTATTGTGTTTGCTAGCCTGACTGTTCTATACATCAGTTCCCTCTAACTACATCTCCCACAATTCATAGCAGGTAATGAGTAAGACATGGAGTGGAGTGGGAGACCCTATGCCACTATGAGGAGTGGAGTTGGGGAGGGGGTAGCACAGCATGCTGGACATGCGTCTTACCTTGTTCCTTTGCTGCTCTAGTAGAGCTGTCTGCGTCTCCCACGCCACTCACACTCTCCGACTGGAGGGTGGACTCCACCATCAGTTCCAGTGGTGTTGGTGCTGGTGCTCTGTTCTTACCTCCACCTGTTTTGCCAGCCTGCCTCTGCCTCTCTGCCATCCTTGCTTTCACTGTCTTCCTGAGGTCGTACTACCTCTTCTTGATGTCCTCAATGGTACGCTGGGTCACACCTATGGCATTTATTTTGTCCTGTATGCCATTCCAGATTTGTCTCTTTTGAGACTCGGGCACATGGAGGGACTGCTTACCAAAAAGCCTGTGATGGTCCTGACTGGCATCCTGGATCAGTAACTCCAGCTCCTTGTCACTGAACTTCAGCTTTCTTTTCCTTTCACTTCCCTCCTCATCCCTGTCCTGGCTTGCCATTTCAATGCATTTTTTATTTTTATTTATTGTTTATAGCTGTGAGGCTCTGTTGCTGCTGGCTCCTCAGATCACCTGCCTGCCTCACAGTGAGCTCCAGGTCCTGTGCAGCTGCCTGGGTGTGGCCACTTCCTGTTTAGGAGGTGATTGGGTGACACAGGATTGGCTGATTCATCAAATTACGAATGTTTGAATTACCGAATCGGTACTTACCGATTCGGTAATGAATTCTGTAATTCCGAATCGGTACTGTTTTTTCGGTATTTTTTTTGTTCCGAATCGGTATTTTTTACCGATTTTTAACGAATCGGTAATGTTTACCGATTTTTTATCTACATCGCATTTATCGATTCCTTAATACCGAATCGGTAAAATTCGGTATTAAGGAATCGGTCTTCATGTTTTCCTTACATATGGCCCATGGATAGATAAAAATTAATAACAGGAAGAATCACCATCTTTATTGTTTCTAACCTGCCCCACCAGGATAGATACAAAGGAGACCATTTCTCTGACATTTGAAGAATTTTTTGGAGGACATCATTCAAATTTATCTGGATGGTTTTCGTGAGACTGCCATGCTCATAGGGGCACAGCAGTAGTAGTTTTCCGGCCTCCCTATTACAACTAGGATGGTCAGACCACCATTGCTCTACCGCAATGGACGGCAGGCGGCAGGCTTGAGGCCATAGTATACTTGGTTCTTATTCCATGATAACAGTGGAAATGAGGAAACAAAGAGGGCCCTAGCGGGCCACCTGAAGCCTCTGGGTAATGGGGTGCATGCAGGGGCGCATATGATAAACCATCTTCCATCATAATCTTTTTCCTACTCGTCAATTGATAATGAAAGTGACTTATGAAATAGTATAATCACCATGATTTATTCTGTTTTGCAGTGGAACAGAATACCTAGCCTACAGAGTGCTTCTTCAATGAATTAATGTCTTTGTCAGGTGTGTTTCTTGTGGCATGACAATCTTACACTGTAATCTGGATAAGTGCATGAGTACTCTCTGTTTCTTAATAGGAGTGCGTAGAACTTTCACGTTCCAGGACATCACTCTCAGATTGCTAGCCATATAATCGGAGTAACAGCTTATATTGCAAATACATACGTAATACAATAGAAGATATAATGCAAAATGAAAAAGATAAACGTCATAAAACATAACAGGTAGTTTATATTACCATGATAAGAATCAAATAAACATAAGGTAAAAGTAAAAGAGAAGTGAGAAAGGAGGGTGAAAAAAGAGAAAGAAACATCTGCTAGAGAAACAGAATACGAGAAATAGTAGACAACCATTGTAAAAACAGTAGCAGGGATAGGTGGAGAAGTGCAAAAATAAAGACAAACAGAGAACTCATGACAGCCGAAAATGAAAGATGGGATCCACGGAGACAGTCAATATTAAAATATACATTAGGACAGCCAATTAGAGGCATTATATAAGAGAAAGATGATAAGAAATTGCCAAACCACAAAAAAATAAAAAAGAGAATACTTGATTGACCAATAAAGAGCACTTACTGACAAATGTAGATAAGGTGTTTACAGTAGGTCTAGGAGGGGACACACGTGGGAGAAAACACAGCTGGGGAAGAGGTCCAGGTTAGACGAGAGACATCTGTAAAATGAATATTTTTTGTTAATATTTGAGGAAAGAATTTGGCATAGGAAAAATAGGAATAACTTCATTCAAACAGAGATAGTTAAAATGTGAAAAATAAAAACACATCAATAACTGAGAGACAACAAAAATACTTCAAGTTTTCCCAAGTTTAATTTCTTCACCCTTGCACTGAGAAATGAAATTTCACAGGATGTCTGGAGAATCAAATGAGAAAGTTATCTCCTTGTAAGTTACTTTGAAAAAACAAGGATGTACTAGGCCATATCTTGCATTCATGGAGCATAATGCAGTGCAAAAAGAAAGGCATTCCTTCTAACGGGCTGCAGTTGTATGAGTCACGTCTTGTGAGAAGAAAGCCCTTTGACAGGACAAGAGCAATTGGTTCCTCTGCTTAGCTACTGATAAAACCATGAGAAGTTCAGTATGTTTAAAAAAATACATAATTGTTCCTCTTTAATGTCCAGATGATGAAGATCCCAGAGACTTAGAACCAATTCTGTGAGCCTGATTAGATTTGTGTGTTCTTAAGCTCAACTATCTTTGGGATGTGCAGCTTAAGAAAGTCAAGCATGTTTGAACTTTCGGACACTTCAGGGATGCCTTAAATTCTAGGATTATTGCGACTATAGTGATTTTCCAAATCCTCAGTTTGTTGCTTGACAAGCTCAATTTCTGTGGAAATAGCCTCAATCTCAAGTGCCACATATACAGGTATTTTGGTAATGCATTGCTCTACCTCTGACATCCTGGATTCAAGATTTGACCATGCTTCTTCAATCCTCTGAAGCGAGTTGGTTTCCATGACAAAAGGTTTCAGAAGTTGTATTTCTTTCCTAAGGTCCTCCAGGGTCAACAGTAAAGGAGACTTAGTAATCGAACCAGGGTCCTTTTTGTGTTGTTTTGTGGCAGTGGTGACATCTTTGCAGGTAGAGGGCATATTTCAGGATGAGGTTGAAGCCTTTTGACCAGAAGATGAAGAGGACTCAATAAGTGTAGAAAACTGCAGCATCTGAGTGTCCCAAGAAAAGAAACACAACCCTGGTAAATTTACTATATGTGCAGAGGAAGTGCAGCAAAACAAACCCCCATTACACAGTTCAGACTTTACTGAATGGAGCAGATTATAGTGCAGAAGAAGTGACCAAATGCAAGAAACGCTGCTCACTGAGACTGCCAAGGGACAGCCTGGATTAATACTTCAAAAATAAACAAGTCATGTTTGAAGGCAACAGAGTTCCTTTATAAAGACTAGTTGCTGGTTAGATATTGGTCATGACAACATATGGGGGCAGAGTCAAAACATATACAAAGAATAGAGGATAATAAACAGGCTCTGGCAAGTTCATCTGTGTTCACTGGTGAGGAAAAGTAGAAGCAGAAGAAGGTCATTTAGAGGGAAGCAACCAAAAGATGCATTTTCTGCATACTCCATGAGTAAAATGGGAATTTGGATAAGTAACTGAGGCAATTCAAAGTTTATTTAATAAGAGAAGCATTGTACTGGGTGAATAGAGGTAATAAGAGCACCGATGTTCCAGCCATGCCCTCATGCTTTAAGGCTACATCCTTTGCCAGTGAAAGGCTTCAATGGGACAAGGAGCTCTAGAAGCCATGGAGCCGTCTTGCTCAGCCATGCCCTCCACCCCCAATTAAACGCTTTTAAAATATGTTTGCACTGCATTAAGAAATATTGGCCTAAATCTTTATTGGGATTTCTTCCAGATGAGTAAACAAGCCGTGCTCAGTAATGAGGCTGGGTATGGAGAGCAGCTGTTAGCTCATTAGATGTAGAGTACTTTGGAAAAAAGTGGTGTGGAGATAAATATCAATGGAATTAAATATCCTAAAAAAGTATTTTCCCAAGATTTCTCTATCATTAACGGTTTGGAATTTGAATTGTCTTCAAAGGTGCTGTAGAATCCAGCTGAATTTATTAAACATGTCTGTATCAGTAGGGTCTGTGCCCTGTGGAGGCATTGTTCCAAAGATGCTAATACATTTCTAGGCTTTCCTGTTTTCAGTTTCTAATTTTGGTACATTCTGGGTGTTTGTTTTCAGTGTTTTCAATACCTTAAAAAAAACAGTGGTGCACCATACAATACTTCTTCAGTGAGTCTGTGGTCATGCGCGCTCACTCCTTTCTTCCCAGGCAAACCTTTATCTGTGAAAAGGCCCTCTCAACATCGACACATGAGACCGACAAAGCCAAAACAGACAGTACACTATTTGCTAAATCTGGCCACTGACATAGTTTTCCATGCCAAAACTGGTGCAGCTGTAGTACTTTTCAAAGTCCGGGGAAAATTCCCCTTTACGGATGGGATCTAGAACTTTTACATAGTACCACAGTGAGGCTTCATTGACTTCAAATGCCATGTTTGGTGAAGGGACATTTCTATGCATCATTGCAAGCCATTTCTCAAGCATTGTAAAATAGAATTTCCTGAATTGCTCCTCCACATTTATTTGCTTACCAAGTGGCAAGCATTCTAACATGGAACATTTTGTAGTGCCAAAGTCACTAAAAGTGTCTCCCAGCCTACTCTCAATGAGATGTTTCACGTTTACACCAATTACGCTAAACACTAGGTAGATAAAGGTGCTTTCAGACTCTAGTTTTCTGATTATGTCCTCTACAGCAGTCATGATTTCCTGTAATAATCTAAGAATGCAGTAGGGTGTACTTTTTCACATCAACATCATTATCGGACTGAAGATCCTCACATTTCTTGCCTTTGGCATCATCACTATGCAAACATTCTGTAAACGGTCGCCACGTGGATAATATAGAATGCATGGCTTCTAGGACTGAGAACCACTGGCTAAATGACACAGTTGGGATGACTCTTTCTTTGATTCCACACAAAGCACAAAATTAGAAATATTTGCAGTTTAGTTTCCCCGCATAATGAAACAGTGCACCAGAATAAACTACAAAATCAATAGCACACTTCATTAACTCTGAAGATTGTAAAGATGCTTTCAGCATACCATTGAGCATGTGGCAATGATCTCTTACAAGGAAGCACTTCAGCTCAGGTATAGATTTTGAAAGGTCATCACACAACTTTTTGATATACGTAGCTGAATGACTGCAGATACAAATCTTTGTTGAACTTGGTAAGAACTTTTTGTAGCAGCATCCCAAGTGGCACTGCAATGAATGTTTTCAAAAAGTCTGTTGTAATGTTTTCACCACTATCTCAAATGCTTGGTGACTGCACTCTTTTCACATATACCTGTCACTACACCTTGCATTGAATGTTTAAAGCCTGGGGTGTTTGGCAATACACTTACTATCAATACTGACTCGCTTGAAAAGGGGACTGATGGATCAAAGGGTTTCACCCATTATCTGTCTGTGGGCAAATGTAATGGTACATATTGGGAAAGATTCCTATGAAATTAGTCATTTTACCTATCAGTGAAAGAATCAAACATAGCATAAATATCAAATATGATTTTGATATTTCCCGATTCTCTACAATTTATAAAATAATTGAATAATACCTAAACAATGCTTCTAAACCTGCAGCTTTAGACCAAAGACCACAAAATAAAAAAAAGCAAAAGGAAGAAGAAAGAATATTTTAGTGACATCGCTAAACAACAAAATTCAAGCAGTATAATGTTAGCCCAGTCTTTCTTGCTGCTACCTTTTATAACAAAGTTACATTGCATTGGCCCCTTCAGGAAGATTGAAAAATAACTCACTCTCATTTTCCTTTCTTTAAATGGCATTTAGTTTGTGGTAGTGCAGATGTTTTTTCAGTATTTACACGTTTAACCTAGTGAGGGCTATTTTCCCTTTGGAGGGGTTATATCAGTTATTATAGGTTTAAACCTAAAACAGGATAGCCTATACATTTCTAATAGGTATGTGTCCTCATTTATGTAGCTCAACATAGGAAACTTATTTTGCTCCACGGATGATCATCACTGTACTGCAAAGCGAGGGCCAGGTGGTGTAGGCTGTTGTCGCTGTAGAGGGAATTTCCTGTTCGGCATCTCAGACGGTTGTTGCTAGAGCTTCATGTTGGTGGTCACTGCAGGCTGCAGATCTTGTGTTGCTGGTTTTCGCTGGTAGTCATGGTAGTAAAAAAAGAGTCAAGTTCCATGTAGCTTTGCATATGCAGTCATTGCGGGAAGCACAATCTAGATGTGAACAAACCCACTTGTAGTCATGAAGAGCACAAAACTTCAGGATTTCTCCCTTTATTCACAGGAGGAGCTCAACCGATGCTAGACAATGGTCCAGGACCTGGAGAGGCATTTCTTGTGAATCAGGAACTCATTCCAGCAGAGGCCATCCATGTATAAAGGAGGGAGCATAAACAATTGAGCACTGGTTAGCAGTGTGGAAGTGCACACAGTCCTAAAGCCAACAAAAATTAATTTCACTAACAGGAGGCAAGTAGGCAAAATGTTTGTGGGAAGACCACCTTAAGGGCTGTCAGGTCTAACAAGTATTTTAGGCTGAAGACTAATATTGTGTAACAGGGCCACAAATGATTCTTTGACAAAGAGAAAGATATGGTGAAATTGATAACATTTGATCTGTCCATGATATATACTTCTACTTGGCCACAAAACTATTTTTACAGCTATTATGGTGAACTAATAGTTTTAAGTATGTTACTGGAAAAAACTGTTGTATTTGGTCTATGTAATGTATTGTGTGATATTCTAATACTGATATGTGAATGTAATAATCTTAAGACATTTCTTCTGTTGAAATTCTCAGAGCAGCCATTAGAATCTACTTGCCTCAATTTGGTCTTCATCTTGCAGCCTGGTTTTGAATCAAAGTTCTCATGCAGATGGTGATTCACTAGAAGGCACGGAGGTGAGCATCATTACTTATCTAAATGACCCGATATTTGGATCTCAGAACAGATGATTCATGCTCTCAGATTCTTGCAGGACCTCGAGTTTGTGATGAGTTGAGAAGGGCAACTTTGGCAGGTCCTTGTGACAGTTCTCCTGTCCAGCTTGCATGTAGTCCGTCAGCCTCTACCGCCTGTATAGCTGTTGCCTTCTGTAGGTGCCTCTTCTGCTCGTTTCCTGCTCTGTTGTGCCTTTTCTGCTTATTTTTCTGCCCTCTGTGTTGCCATTTCAACTTGTTTTTCTGCTATGTTGTGCCTTTTCTTCTTGTTGTCTGCCCTCAGTTTTGCTCTTATCAGCTCTGTTTGACCTTTTCTTCTTGTGTTTCTGCCATCAGTTTTGCTTTTCTGCTACTTTTTCTGCCCTCTGTTTTGCCCTTTTCTGCTAGTCTCTGCCCTCTTCACTCTGTTTCCCACCTTCTGCAGTTCCCCTCCTCCCGCCACCCAGTGCCTCGCCCTACCCTCAGGACCCACTTAATGGAGGCCACATTACGACCCCATTAAGCCAGTCCTCCTGCGAGCTCCCCCTGCAACAGTTCACCTGTCCAGCATGTCTGCAGTCTACTACCCTCTGCTGCCTCTTTACCTGCTACTCACTGTTTGTGCCTCCTCTGCTTATTTCTGGCACTATTTTGCTTTTCACTGCTCATTTTTCTGCCCTCTGTTTTGCCTTTGCTGCTCGTTTTTCTCTGCCTTCTGTTTTGCCTTTTTTGCTAATTTTTCTGCCCTCTATTTTGCCTTTACTGCTCGTTTTACTGCCCTCTATTTTGCCTTTCCTGCTCGCTTGTTTTTGTCTGTTTTGCCTGTTTTTTCAATCTTCCTGCAGTTTTCTGCTCGTTTTTCTGCCATCCATTTTGCCTTTTCAGCTCATTTTTCTGCACGCTGTTTTATCCTCTTATGCTCTATTTTGCCTTTTCCACACATTTTGCTGCCCTCTGTTTTGCTCTTTTTCTTCTTGTTTTCTCTGCCTTCTCTGATCAATTGTCTGCCCGCTGTATCACTCTCTTTTGCTGTTTCTGCTCGCTTGTTTTTCTGTCATATCTTTTGCTTTTTTCTGCTTGTTTCTTCAATCTTCCTGCTGTTTCCTCAAGACCTGGCTTTTCGACTGAGACCTCACACGCCAGTGCCCAGAAACCCCCAGTGGTAACAGTGCTGTGCCTTACAAATGCTGATTGATTGAAAAAAATATTATTGGGCATTGTTATCAAACTCCATTAAACGTGTCTATAGTTCACAAGTAGATACTCCATGGCCCCAAGCACATGGGAACTGCCTCCCCGGGAATAAACCAGAACAGTGAAGCTTCTTTTTGAAATTTTATAGGCAGGTTTCTGGCAATCAATCAATCAATCAATCATTGACACTTATAAAGCGCGCTACCTACCCGTAGGGTCTCAAGGCGCTGGGGGGGGGGGGTGCCGCTACTGCTCGAACAGCCAGGTCTTCAGCTTCTTCCTGAAGGAGAGGTGGTCTTGGGTCAGGCGCAGGTCGGTCGGGAGGGAGTTCCAGGTCTTGGCGGCCAGGTGGGAGAAGGACCTTCCTCCTGTAGTCGCTCTTCGGATGCGGGGGACGGCGGCGAGGGCGTGGTTGGCTGATCGGAGGTGGCGTTTGGGAGCGTAGAAGTTGACTCGGCTGTTGAGGTAGCTCGGGCCTTGGTCGTGTAGGGCTTTGTGTGCGTGGGTGAGGAGGCGGAAGGTGATTCTTTTGTTGACGGGGAGCCAGTGAAGGTCTCTCAGGTGCCCGGAGATGTGGCTGGTTCGTGGGATGTCGAGGATGAGTCTGGCTGAGGCGTTCTGGATCCGCTGGAGTCTCTTCTGGAGCTTGGCGGTGGTACCGGCGTAGAGGGCGTTGCCGTAGTCCAGTCGGCTGGTGACGAGGGCCTGGGTGACGGTCTTCCTGGTCTCGGTGGGGATCCACCAGAAGATCTTCCGTAGCATGCGTAGGATGTTGAAGCACGCCGAGGAGACGTTGTTGACTTGCCTGGTCATGGAGAGGGAGGCGTCCAGGATGAAACCCAGGTTGCGTGCATGGTCTGTCGGTTTGGGTGCGGTGCCCAGGGCGGGGGGCCACCAGGAGTTGTCCCAGGCGGAGGGCGAGGAGCCCAGGATGAGGACCTCCGTCTTGTCCGAGTTCAGTTTCAGGCGGCTGGTCGTCATCCACTCGGCTACCTCTTTCATCCCTTCGTGCAGGTTGGCTCTGGCGGCGGCGGGGTCGTTGGTCAGGGAGAGGATCAGCTGGGTATCGTCGGCAACCAGTCAAGTCTTGAATGCAAAACAGACTGAATCATCCGAACGTTAGTAAAAGTTTAATCTCTTCATAAGTTATTTGACTGCCTGACAAAACAACTATACTGATAGTTAAAATGATTGAATGGATTTCAATTGAGTTTTTGGGATTGTTCAAATTAGTTATGCTAATGTTAATGTTAAGTGAATTTGTGAAGCACACGGTTACTGGAAGGTGTCCTGGTGCTAGCTCAAAGCTATGGACAGAATGGCAAGAAATGAAAGTGGAACTAGAACTTAAACAGCTAGGTTTTCAGCTCTTTTCTGAAGGGGAGCTTGTTCCATGCCTTGGCTGTGCAAATAGTAACATTTCTGCCACCCCAGTTAGTTCTCCTAAATTTGGAAAGAGCCAGGGTTTTGGCCCCGAAGTAATGGATAGTTCTGTTGGGAACATACCAGTAAACTTCTGCCTAAGGTGGGAGGTACCAATGCTGTGTAATGCTTTAAAGGCTGTATACAGAGCTTTAAATTGTATCCGGTGCCATACCAGTAGCCAGTGACGTTTTTGAATTTCAGAATAAAATGTTCTGCATTTGGGAGAGTCAGACAAAAGTCTGGCTGCAGCCTTTTGAACCGTTGAGGCTTGTTAAGATGTTGCTGCAGTAAATTAAGGTACAGTTCATTTGAATAGGGAGGTCACAACTGTTTTTTTAGACTCATAGGTAATGAAAAGCCTTTCAGCTTGTTTTTCTGTTCTCTGTTTTGCCTTTTCAGCTAATTTTTTCTGCCCTCTGTTTTGTCCTCTTCTGCTCTGTTCTAACTTTTCTTCTCCTTTTTCTGCCTTCTGTTTTGCCTTTTTCTTCTCGTTTTTCTGCCCTATGTTTCACCCTTTTTGCCTTTTATGCTCGCTTGTTTTTCAGTCATCTGTTTTGCATTTTTCTGCTTGTTTCTTCCCTATTCCCGCCAATTCTTCAAGCCCTGGCTTTTTCACTGAGGCCTCACACGCTAGGTGTTAAGATGTTGGTGCTGTAAATTAAGGTACAGTCTGTTTCAACAGTCCAGCTTTGGTAGGACAAGGGAGGTCACAACTATTTTTTGAGACTCATAGGTAATGAGCTACAGGCTAAAGTAAGGTCCTGCGGAGGTGGTCAGACTGAGTTACAAGCGCCAAGATGCCTGTCAGGTGATAGTGCGCTTTAGAAATGCAATAAATAAATAAATAATAAATAAATGCAAAATTCTTTTAATCAACCTCAGTGTAAAGAAGGTGGAGGCTGTCACTGAGTTTACCTGGTCACTAAAGGAGAGTTTGTTGTCCATTTGGACACCCAGTTTTTTGCTTTGCTTACATGAGTAAGCAGAGAGCCACATTTTTGGGGCCATAAGGAAGGCGACCATAAGAAGGTATTATTGCCAAAAACAATGACTTCTGTTTTATCGGAATTCAGTTTTGAGCAATTATTACCTATCTACTTGCTAATGGCAAGAATGTAGATGCAGTCATGAAATTTGATGCCTGTATTTATGTCCTGGTTAGAAAGTGACACCACAATGTGTGTGTCATCATCATAAGAGGTCAATGAAATCCCATGGGAACTTATCAGAGTTGCCAAGGATGATACATAGACATTAAACAGGGTCGGACTGAGCGAGGACCCTGCAAGGGAGAGAGAAAGGCTCTGAGACAAATGAGCGAAGGCCACAAATTGTTTGCTATCAGAAAGGAAGAAGTGCAGCGATTTAGGGCTCTCCCCTGCACTCTGAATGGCTAAACAGTTCAGCAAATTCAGTGGACCGTATCAAATGCCGTGGGCAGCATTGCCTATGGCATCTTAAGCCTCTCTGATTTCTTCTTGGTATTTAATCAGAGTGGAAATGTGCTGTGGTCTCCTTCAAATTCATATTGAGTATCATCTAACAGCTGTTTTTCCTGAATGAAATTAAATAGTTGGGTAATAATGGCTTTTTCCACTAATTATGCCGGCAGAGAGAGCTGAGAGATGGGCCAAAAATTGTTTGGGTAGTTGGGGTTAAGACTGGATTTTTTAAATAAAGGTACTAGGGAGTTAAATGTCATTCCAAAATGCCCAGAAGACATAAATGGCAGGAGCCTTCCCATTCTGGGGAGATCTGCCACCACATCAACTTAATGGAATGTCTCTGCATGTTTAATCCCAGCAAAGATCTTAGCCAGAGACATGCTCTAAACTATAGTCTCCCAAAAATGTTAGAATACATTATCTGAGAGGTACAAGGTCCAAGGTGTTGGAGAGTTTCAACAAGGACTTCTGTCACTGTTTTGATCCCCTGGCGTGTTTGATCTGGAGGAATATCTGTCTAGCATGGTGGCCAGTAGGACTTCAAGACATCTAGTGGACTATCACTCTCAACACTGTACCAGAAAGTGTTTCAAAGAATGACAGACAAGTGTGTTCTTTCAACAATTACCTCTTTCTCTCGAAACTTAGCACACAACTGTCCTGGGGTCACATGGAGTGCTGATCGCGAGGCCATGGATACGTTCCTGCAGGATTGGCTACAAGTGATAAACTCAGCATTCCAACATTTCATTCGGATTCCCTTGGTGAAATAAAAAACATAATTTATTATGATCATATTGTTTTAGAAGTCACAATCTTGTTTTCCACCAAACCTATGCCAATCAATCTACCTGGTATTACTTTTCCTATTTAAAGATTTGGTGAAGTTGGAGTTTTTTTTCCAATATGTAATACTCCTAGTATTTGGTTCAAACAAGAACTCTATATCATCTGATTTACTTGGAACATGTTACAAATGCATTTCGATTTCAAAAGTTTTCATTGGTTGTTACAAAACATAACATATAGATGTAGGACAGTAAAGCATATGTAAAATACGAAAACAGTAATAAATGATATTAGCCATAATAAAGACCGTTTGATTGCATAGGAGGGATAAAAGAAAAGAAAAGAACAATAGGTGAAATAAGGGTAAATCAACAGGAAAACAGGGTGGGAGTGATAGATAATCAATGTAGACCAGTATAATGAATAGGCATCATCCAGTAGTACTGTGATTAACAGTGAGCACATGTTACATCCGCAGACAATGCAGTTCCATACAGGTACAGTGGCTAGAACTTAGGGCTATGCATGGGAGTTGCTGAATTTGAGGATGAGATAGCCAGGGGTAGTACAATGGGTGAACGGTTCAAGGAGATTTATGCGCACTGAAGTAGTTGTCGAGAGTGGCCCACATTTGTCAGTGGGGAGGGCGCCAGGGAGTGTTTTGAAGGGAGTTATTATCAGCACCTCTCAAATTGGTAATCCAGTTCAACCAATAGTTAAAAGAGGCTTTCCTAGTGTCTTTCCAATTGCTTAGAACGGATTTCACGGCGGCCGTGAGTAATAAGTCTAAGAGGGCCTTATCGTTGTCTGTGAGGGCAGGGTCTCTGAGTAAACAAAATGTCAAAGTGGAGAGCTCTCTAGTGAGAGAGATATGGAAGAGTTTGGCGACAAAGGCGAATATTTGATCCCATAAGGGTACGATACACTCGCAATGTAGTAAAAGGTGTTCTAGATCTCAATGTTTGTCTTCGCAGTCCAGCATGTTGCGTTGTCCCTAATATTATGTGAGAAGAGGCATGCCGGGGTCCAACAGGCTTTGTGGAGAATCCAAAACTTCGTCTGGGATAGTGTGGGGCTTATTTTGTGTCTCGTGGTTGATTCCCAGGTCTTGGACCAGTCCGACTCTGAAATAGGCACAGACAAACGGGAAACCCAGAATTGTATGATGTGTTTGTTAAGGGACGAGTGTTGTGGGCGAAGAGTCTTGTAGAGCCTGGGAACCTGGTGGCCCAGTTTGTTTAGAGTAGCTAGGTATTTCGGAAGGGATTGGGGTTTAAAGGATAACTTAGCCGTAGATATTGCTGCTTTGATGCTTAGAAATTTATAAAACTCCATTGGGTCTAGAGATTGTGTTTGATTTGTAACTCCTTGAAAGTGAGGGGGTATTGTTCATCGAAGAGCTGGTAGGGGAAGAAGATGCCTTTTTCAATCCATATTTTGCGTACTGTTATACCATTGCGATTCCCATTGTGAATGTCTTATTCTATGGTCTAGGGTCTTATCAATTTTAAGTACTGCTGTTCTTGTGTTTTGAAAAATGGATTTCGAGCAGGTGGCCGTAGTAAGGTAAGCCGTCAGCGCGGCTGCAGGAGTGAGATTTTTGAAGAGAGCTTTCTCTATGGCTAGCCATACCGGAGAGTAATCAAGAGGAGGAGGACAACCAATATGAGCCTTGCTTAGCAAGGAAGGCCTTCTGATATGACTTAACATCTGCTAAGTTGATCCCACCCAGGGATCTATTGAGGCGGAGTTTGTGCAGACTAATTCTAGCCCTCTTGCCTTTCCACAGGAATTTGTTTAGTAGGGCATCTAATTTGTGATGAAAATCCTGGGAGAGGATAAGAGGGAGCATAGTAATAAGATAATTTACTAGGGGGGAGATCATCATTTGTATGGTCTCGATCCTTCTCCTCCAGGTAATAAAACGGGGGGACTATCGGTCGAGCTGTGATTTAATTTTTTCTAATGTGAGGGACTCGTTGCGTTGTAATGATTCTAGGAGGGTGCTTGCAAATTCGATGCCAAGGTATTTAATGAAACCGGTCTCCCATGAATAGCCTGAGTTGCCTAGCATGTCTTTGGTTCCATGAATGTTTAGGGGTTTGACCTCCGATTTATCCCTATTTAATGTATAGCCAGAATGTGTCGAATATTCCTCTATCGTGGACATGAGTGCCGTGATTGATGTTTCAGGGTTTTCTGTGACCACCAGAATATCGTCAGCGTAAGCTACCAATTTCACCTGTGTGTCTCCGAAGAGCACTCCTGTAATGGCTTTGTTTAGTTTAATATCCGTTATGAGTGGTTCGAGAGCCAGGAGAAATAGTGCTGGCGAGTGGGGACATCCCTGTCTTGTATCCTGTTCTAGTTTAAACGAGTCCGACAGTGCGCCATTTATGGAGATCCTGGCAGATGGGGCGGAGTATAGGGCCATAACCATGTCAATGTAGGAATAACCCGGATTGAAGGCCGTCATGCAGTGTCTTAAAAAGGACCAAGACACCCTATCGAACGCCTTCTCCGCGTCTAGGGTGATGCAATGGTAGGGGTAGGAGTAATTTTGGCTTTTTCTAGAATATGGCAGAGAAGTCTTGTATTGTCGTTGGATATACGGTATTTAAGAAAGCCAACCTGAGAGTTGCTGATCAATTTGGGGAGGATGCTATTAAATTTTTGCGTAGATTTTACAGTCCAGATTTATAAGGGAAATGGGGCGGTAGTTTTTTGTGAGGAGAGGGTCTTTACCGTCTTTCGGGATAACAATCATGGTGGCTTCGCCCATTGAGTCAGTGAAGCTCCCGCTGGAGGTGAATGAGTTGAATAGTTTTAGTAGAATGGGGTTAAGTGAAGGGTCGAATGCTTTGTAGAAGTTTGCAGAGAAGCCGTCAGGGACTGGGACTTTGTCACACTTGAGTGATTTGAGAGATGTAGAAATTTCTTTGGCTGTAAAGGGCGAGCCTAGGGAAGAGCATTCCTCTTCAGAAAGTGGTTTAGAGTGTCCAAATATTTAGTACAGGCTATCAGGTCACATGTTAGCTTGTTTTTGTATAGATCTTCAAAGAAGGTCTGAAAGGAGGCCAGTATTTTGTCGTGTTTGGTGTGAATATTGTTAGCAGAGTCTCTAATCGCAGGAATGGAGAATTGTTTTTGCTTATGCTTGAGATATAAAGCGAGCAATTTCCCCGCCTTATTACCTTCGCACAACTTTAGAGCTTTAAATGTATTTATCCAAACCCCAGCGCGCCTGCTCACAATCTTGTTATACTCGTATTTCTAATTAGTAAGTTGGTCAAGGAGATGTCTACTATTTAAGTTAGCTGAATGGGCGGTTTCTAGGGCCTTGATATCGCTTTTGAGTGTGACAAGTTCAGAGTTTAGTTTTTTGTTAGTGCGCGCCCTGATACCTATGATGACTCCTCTAATTGTGGGCTTGAGAGCGTCCCATAACACAGCCGTGTTTGTATCTGGGGAGTCGTTTAATGTGATGTATTCCTTGATCGCTTCCTCAATCTGTCATTTATTCTCAGGGTCAGACAAAATGTCCTCGTTAAAACGCCAGCGCTTGGGGGGGAAGTATGGATCGGGAGCCAGCGAGTTTAGTAGTAATGCAGGAATGGTCAGATATCAGTCTGGGTGTAATGTCTGTTTCATCTATAAGGTGAGTGAGGGGGCTGGAAATTAGAATATAATAGATTCTGGAATACGAGTTGTGCGGCGCAAAGTAAAAAGGCGGAAAGTAAAAAGTGTAGCCCCTCCCATCGGGGTTTTGGAGGCGCCATGAATCTTCGAGGTGAAATTTGGAGCACAAGCGTTTAAGTGCCTCATGGGAGCTGGGATGGTTGATAGATGCATTTGGATTGTCTTTCAGTAAGGGGTCTAGCGGAAGGTTGAAGTCGCCCCGACAATTAAGAGTTCATCCTGTGGTATGGACCCCATAGAGGTTGCGACAGAGTCCCAGAAGTCTGGATCATCAGCGTTATGACCGTATATGTTCACTACATGTATGGGATCTTCCCCTCGTAGCAAATGTGTAATAAATAATCTGCTCTCTGGATCATGACTATGGGAGGTGACTGAGATATTTGATTTTTTTGAGATTAGAGTGATCACCCCTCTCTTCTTGTGGATGGCTGGGGAACATAGAGTGTGTGAAGCCCAGTTGAGATTTAAAAAGCACAGGTCTTCCCCTGATAGTTTGGTTTCTTGGAGTAAGACAACATCACCTTTGGATTTCAGGAGGTAGTCAAAGACCTTCCTTTGTTTCACTGGGTGATTGAGGCCCTTGACGTTAAGGGAAACAATGTGAAGATTGTCAACTATAGACCTATTCTGAGTCATCTGAACGAATTAGTTAGCCAGATGGAAGGGCGACCGGTTGTTACCTGTAAACCAGACCAAGCATGTGTAGGTGAAGGGCCTACCTAAGAGTTTTACTCCTTGTAAGGAGACCGCACTGGCTATGTGAAGTCTGAGATAGAGCCTATGCAACAAATGTGGCGCACGAGGAGTCAGATGGTGAATGGAGGTGTCTGCAAAGAGTAAGGAGCCGCAACAAAATGTAAGGGGGACAAAAAGTAAACAAAAGGGAAACAACCAATGAGTTAAGAACGCACAACCCACAACCTTCCCACCATCCCACAACCCTCCCACAACCCTCCCCTCCCATCCAAAATATTGTACGTAGGAGCAGCGACGGCAGTACCATCTAGGGCAGCACAGAGGAGATAAATTGCATAGCAAAACGTCAGGAGTAAGCTGTAAGAATGCAACAAATAAGAACAGTGGTTTTGAGTTTTCCAGTGACTGAGTAGGACTTGTGTCCCTACTTGAGGGAGTGATAAAGGCCTAAGCGAAAAATTGAAAAGCAGTTAAGAATCAATACGGTAACTTCAAACTGCATTGAAGGAGGAGCACAGGTGAGATGGTATAACCTCGATATAGTGGCCAAACGATGAACTTAAGTGGATTTGGGACCATGAGTCAGCATATTATAAGTCTTACAAAGACAAAGAAGATAAAACATATACTAGGAAGTAAAAACATTAGGCAAGGAAACCAGGAGAGGGGCTATGTGGGCCCCTGCAGAGGCGAATAATACCATAAACAGGAATTAGCGCTTAGCAAAACTGACAACAATATTAATGAATAGAGCAATCAACTGATCAGGCGATAGAGTAGAGCTGGGTAGGCAGCGGTGATGGCTGCCTGAACATGTCGCTCGGCAGACAGAGGAGAATCTAAGTCTGCTATCGCGAGTTCGAGCGCCTCATCGGTGCCAATAACATTGGGCATTGCTCCATCTCGCCAGGCTGCCCATAATGATGCCCTGAACCCTGGCTAAAGTCTGGTGGTAGCTGTTATTCGAGCTGCTTCTCACACACTCGGGGTCCCGAGCCAAGAATCCTAAGATGGCGGCACGACACGAGTGATGAGCCGAGGTGTGGCGATCCTTCTCTGCATCGGCTCTGTTTATCGCTGCGTGCCTAAAACACCGTGGCCCTCTCAGTTTGGGAAGCGGTGCACTCCGACGACTATGAAGGTGGGTGCCCACGCTGAAATCTGTGCCTCCGTCCCAAGCTGCCTGACTCCAAAATGGCAGACGATCCCCAACACACAGCACGATGCCATCCTGCTCTGCTCATTCCTTCGCCTGCAGACGCCCGCCCTGACCTTCATCTGCTTATGGCGCCCTCCCTATGCCTCTCATGCCATGCCTAAACCTAGGATGACCGACAAAACCTGCAAATTCCCCGCGCCTATCATTCCTAAAATGGCGGCCTGATACTTACTGCGGCTCGTGTCTGCTCCTCCTGCTGAGATTCCAGGTGCACTCATCCTACGGTCAGAGGGGCTCTGCGCCTCAAATGTCGGCCTGCTTGGCCCGCCCAGCGCTCCTGGCTCCAGCCCGACTGTAAGTCGTTTCCAGCGTGTCCAAGGTTCGATCTTTGCTGGTGCTCCTCTGCGCACAATCAAAATGGCGGCAAATAGCAGGGTATAACGCGCCCTGCCTGTTGTGGATCCCCAGCGCCGGGAACTTCCTCACTGGTGAACCCCTCCAACAGAGCGCCTACTCTTTGCACTTTTCCCAACCCAAATCAGGCATCTACTACACAGGAGTGGGCCCTTAAACCTTGATTCCGGCTACTAATAACTCCAGCTCATCGGGATAGTCCAAGCGACAGTGCCTTCTTGCCTAATTTGGCGCCAAGCCACATCAAGACATATCAAGCCAGACCAAGCTCTACGCTCCTCGGCTGACATACAACTGCACTTACCTGAAAGCCACTAAAGGTTCGCACACTGGAAGCAAACTGAGCGCGCCATCCCGGTGCCCACTATTCAGATCATAACCAGCTCCCACAACGGAAGAATTTGAGGGCAATCACACCTTCGCCCAATCGGCAAAGAAAGTCAATTAACATATCCTAACCGAGAGTCAGCGGTCACAGTGCCTTCCAACCTTCAGGACAAACCTGCCAAGACTACTCTAGGACACTCTATCAGCACTATTCACTAGCCATTCAGTCACAGGCTTCACCCCAGCTGCTTGCACTGTTCAATTTAATTGAGTTCAACCTCTCTGCACAACTTTTCATCCTACTCCACCATGGCGGATAGAGAGAGTAGAACAAACAACAAGAAGGTGCGTCCGGAGCCCTCTCCGTCAGAGTCCCCGATCAAGGTCAGATCGGATCTAACGAGCACCATGGACATGATATTGAAAAAGCTTGCGGAGGTCCATGACCTAGCTAAATCGACCAAAAGCAACACAGACACCATGCAGCTTGAACTAATGGCGATTCGTGCAGATATGAGCTCCATGAACAAGAGCATCAGGAAGCGGAACAGCGCATAAGTGAAGATCGAACATCTCAATCCGCTAAGATCATAAAACATCTCCAAACAACTACTAATGCCCTTATAAAACACAGCGCCAAACTGGAGGACCGCAACAGGAGAGGGAACATACGCATCTTTGGCCTTCCAGAGAACTCGGAGAAGGATGTGGGCTCATGTGCTGCTTTTCTAGAATCGTGGATTCCAATGATCATGGGGATCACTTTTCAACATGGGCTAGAACTCGATAGAGCTCATAGAATCCCTACATTCAATAGCCAAGGGAGTAACGGTCCCCGCCCCTTGATCTGCAAGTCCCTACGATATCAACACGTGGAAGCAATTCTGCAATTTGCCAGGAAGAATCACCAAGTCAAATGGAAAGGCCAATGTATAATTTTCACCCAAGACTACTCCAAAGAAACGGTCGAAACAAGGAAAGGCTTCATTCTTCTGAGAGACAAATTGAAGGCGAAAGGTAAACAATTCTCCTTTGCAGGTCCTTCGAAATTCAAAATCATCGAGAATGGTAGGTCTCGCATCTTTTCTTCCCCTCAAGAGCTCGCAAGTTATCTAGAAAACTCTCCCTCACAAAGTATGGACCTGTCCAGCGGCTTATCTAGCAAGAGGAAAACTGAAATCCAGGACTCCCCTGTCGCCTGACCGGTCGGTGAATCTCTAACTAGTTCTGCTGGCAGTGTTGGGTACTGCTGATACGTGCTTACGGCACCACTTGGTCATATCCATGGTTTTTTCGTGTTACAAATGCATTTAATTTTATTTTGCCCCTGGCAGGGCAGGAGCTCTCTTAGCAAATACTAAATATGTAAGGATCCCTTAAAAATGACTGGTCTGAAAACTTGTCCACTGAATCCATTGTGTCCACAAGCCACTGATTTTAGCAACCTTGGGGCAAAAACGTGCTGATACTTTTCTTGGAGTGCCTTGACACGCGAGGTCTTAGAAGGCTTTTACGGCTAACAAAGTTCCTGTCCCATGAGTTTTCTGCTCTCAGGGGTAAGAGCTCTAGAGGTCAGAGATCGGGTTCTTTCTCTGGAAAGTGCTTGTTCTACTTGCCCAGGAAAACAAACCTACCATATCAATCTTATATGTGCTGTTACCTGTGCAACCAACGACGTGGAGGTCAAATCTAAGACTTGCTTTGGGAAGTGAGCACTAGATTTAGTCTGCATTGTGTCAGCACTGTTTGGTGCTATTTTAGCTCATGGCTAGATGTTTAATTAGCCCCAGTCAAATATTATACCTTATAAATATCCAGGGACATTTTTACCTACTGGCCACATAGGCAGCCATCTGCGGCACCGTCTGCAGGAGGGCTACATTCATGAACCTACTGAACATGGCTGTTGCTTTATGGGTGCCTAGAAAATAGGGAGGTGGGAGTGGTGCAATAAATGTACATTGCTTAGGAGTAAAAATATTATCAAGCCGAATACGGCCACTTTAGCGGCCCTTTTCGGCAGAAAAGCAGCGATTTTCTTAACGCACAATTATCAAGAACACACTAAAGCGTGTTTCCTTGAGTAAGCAGCCCTTTTAACTCCACTTTGCATGTCAGCGATGAATATCGCTAATGACATGCAAAGTAGGTGTTCCTTTCAATTTCTCCATGGAAATCTTATTAGCAAGCCTCGAGAAAACCCGCGATGCGATAAAATAAACCACACTAACCGCGATATTTATCGCGTTTCCTTGATGATATGCCCCGTAGTTATCGGCCTGTCTGCAAAGGCTTTACTCCGATTGTCTTGTGTCGGCCTTCCCCATGATATCTGCAGTAACGCCGACTTCTGCACGGACCGGGAACCCTGGAAACCGCAGGATGAATGTCTGTCTGTGAGAACATGGCGGGTCTGAAGGAATGGTCGCAGCCTTAACGCGCTGATAACTCACAAGACATCAGAAAGCCTTTTTCAAATAAAATATTGAATAGGAATGCCACGCAGCTCCATAATGCGTCCTCTTGTTAAAAGTAACACATCCATTGATTTTACACAATAAAAGCTTTAGTGTGGCTTCCTCCTTCACCACTCAGGCGCACTTTGACAGGATAAGTACCCTAATGCAGCAGAGCTCGCGTGCGCCATGAAACAAATGATAAAAATGCCTTTAATTAAGGTCAAACGAACAATGACAAAAGGTTGTTATCACTGTAAAAAGGCATAAAAGGTTTAATTATGGAATAATTTTGCAGATAGCGTGACGTCTTTATTAATTCCACAGATGATTTGACACGTGGAAGCCTTTCTTTAACAAATGCCTGCATTTTCAGACTTATTTCATTAGATTTGAATCTTCATCTCAAGGAGACTGCTTAGATCACAGATACAGGGAAATCTTAACGATTTTGGGGGCCCTGGGCCAAATCTTAACGATTTCGGGGGCCCTGGGCCAAATGTAATTTTGGGGCCCCTGTTGGGAACAGCTTTGGATGTATGCTTCAATTTCAGCTCTTTCATGTGCGCTTTAGCCAGTTCACATGTACATTGGTCTACATTCTAAATGTGTTTATGTCTAGTATTCAAGGATGGTGACCTGTTTTCAATATTAGACTATACTGCAGCAGCTGTAATCCTTGTAACCCCCACCCAATTTTTCGTTTATGAGGTCATGTTTTGATCTAAAAGAAACTTTTTTTCATGGATGCTGCTAGTAACATTTCACTGAAAAACGTATGTAATTGACTCCCACACATCACCCATATTAAAATTAAATTGAAGGAAAACTGTGTTTAAAACTATGGGGCATATTACCAAGCTATAGCGATAATTATCGCTAAGCTTGGTTAGCGGCGAAATAATATCACTGAGCTTCGCCTATTTTTATCACTTAGGAGCCTTGATAATATCAAGGTTTATCTCCTAAGCGATAAAAATCGGCCGAAATGCATGAATATCGCTGAAAAGTCAGCGATATTCATGCATTACCGAGCAAATGCTCTTAGCCATGTTATTCACCTACCATTGGATAACATGGCTAAGAACTGCTCTGGGCAGGCGTTAGCTTTTGGAGATAATCGCGCTTAGCGCGAATATTTCCAAAAGTTGGTAATAGGGGATACCGATGTTAGCGACTGTTTCCAGTCGCTAACATCTTGGCACGCCCACTTTGCATGTCATTAGCGATAATTATCGCTGACATGCAAAGTGGGGCCCTAAATGCCCGCTATCGTCTATTAGCTGTCGCTAACTGGTGTTAGCGACAGCTAGGTAATAGGGCGATTAAATTATCGCCGCTTTAGCGGGAAAAATTCCCGCTAAAGCGGCGATAAGGCCCTTGGTAATATGCCCCATCTTTATCAAATGACCAATTGAATGAAAAATGTAACATGTTCTTCTCGGTAGCGATGGTGGATTTGTACTGTTTTTGTTAGTTTTAAAAGCTGCTGGGGCCTGTTGCGCACTGTTTGAACCAAAGTGGATATTTCTAATTGGCTTCCAAATTTAGTGTAAACAATCAATTTAATTTTTAAACATCATTTAAAGGATCTGGGAGAACAGACATATAAAGAGCTATTTAGTGGAGTACCATCTGATGAAGTGTTATGCATGCTTTCACACGATTATGCACTTAGGTGAAATTGATTTCATTCTTTCTACCTTTATTTGAAACCTTTCGAGTTCGTTACCGCTGTGGTTGTTTTTGCAGGTGTGTGTTTGCTGATGCATACACTGCATATTGATGTATTGTTACAAGCCTGTCGCCCTGAGGCCATTTTACAAACTTCTGTGATAGTTCATAGCTTATGCAGGAGGACACTGGGCGTGTGCGCGCAGGAAGTCGGGTTGCAATTGTGTCTACTTTTTTCAAAGTGAAAGGCCCGCGGTGGGTAGCCAGCCAGTTCCCCACGTGATGAATAAATACTAGAAAAGAGATTATTATAAACATGAATTAAAATTAAAGTGGGAGTGACCGAGTGAGACATAATGTAAACACATACACATTCTCAGACCGTAGCCTCTTAGAGGTGAGCACACGTGCCTAGATCTATCAATCAATCAAGCGGTACTTGAATAGCGATGCTTCTCACCCGAAATTGTATCCAGGTACTATGCTGCGATGTCAGTCGAAGAGTCAGGTCTTGAAGCTCTTCCTGAAGTGGGTCAGCGAGGGTGAAGTACGGAGTAAGGGTGGGCGGAGTTGGCAGAGTGCCACTACGCAGACTTCCACGGAGTTTATTTATTTATTTATTTATTTTATGACACTTGTAGAGCGCGTACAATTACCCGTGGGCGTCTCGGCGCTAAAAAAGCATTGATGTCTCACCATGATCAGAAAGTACAGAGATATGAGTTACTGATCGAATAACCACGTTTTCAGTTTTTTTCTGAACTGAAGAAGTGAGGGGCTTGTTTTTATGTGGTTTGGTAGGGTGTTCCAAAGTCTAGGGGCCGCAATAGAGAAGCGGTGATCACCCCAGGAAGCTGTTCGGCTGCGTTGAACCACTAATTGATTGAGTGAGGTGGTTCGGAGAGTTCTCGGCGGGTTATAGGGGATCAGTTGCTCTTTGAGGAAGCAAGGTCCTTGGTCCTGTAGTGCCTTGTAGGCTATGCACAAAGATTTAAATTTTACCCTGTTATGGATGGACAGCCAGTGGTAGCTTTTCAGAGTGTCCGAGATAGGTGCAAATTTGGTTTTTTTTGCCAATACGCGTGCAGCCGCATTCTGCACGGTCTGTAATTTTTTGGTAACTCTGCTCTGAGCACTGAGCAGCAGACCGTTGCAATAATCTAGCGATGTCAGAACAAGAGAGGTGACTAACGTTTTGGCTGCTGACTCTGGTAGATAAGGTATAATTTTTCTTACCATTCTAAGCTTGAAATGGGCGTTGGCTGCCACCTTATTTGCATGGGCCATGAAATTAAGCTGGTCATCGAAGGTAACTCCTAGGTTTCTGACTTTGACCGTGGGGCAGGGAGGTGTACCTAAGACCGATGGCCACCAGGCTGCCGACCAAACTGGGGAGAGGTTACCAAAGATAACCACCTCCGTTTTATCGGAATTGAGCTTCTGGCAATTCTTTGCCATCCACTCACCGATAGCAATCATCCCACTTTGGAATCTCTCTGCCACATTCTGTCCATCACCCTTTATTGCCAGCACCAGCTGAGTGTCGTCGGCGTATGAGGTTAGGCTCATCCCATATGCTTTGATGACCCTAGCAAGGTCCGACACGTATATATTAAATAGTGTCGGACTTAGGGATGAGCCTTGAGGAACCCCACACGGTAACGACAGGTCAGCTGACTGGAAGGGGCCCAGTGTAACCGCCTGGGTTCTGTTGGCCAGAAAGGAGGCAAGTAGGTCCCTAGCAGTGAGCTGAATACCCATCCTCTCGACACGGTTGACCAAGATCTTGTGGTCAACCGTGTCGAAAGCTGCTGAAAGATCCAAGAGAACTAACAAGGCAGTTCCTCCTTGATCGCGGATGACTCTTATGTCATCAGCTGTTTTGATGAGAGCGGTTTCCGTGCCGTGATGTTTGCGGAAACCAAACTGAGTTTCATCCAGCAATTTGTGGCTTTCTATGTAAGCTGATAGCTGCTGATTCATAGCCTTTTCTATAACTTTGGCTAGAAAAGGGAGGCTCGCTATAGGGCGGTAGTTTTTTAGTTCGTCTTTATCTAAACCAGGCTTTTTGAGCAGGGGTTTGATCAACGTGTTTTTTAATGAGTCAGGGTAAGTTCCAGATGTCAGTATTGTGTTACAGACAGCGGTGATAATAGGGATAACTGTGTCTGGTACAGTAGCGATCACGGAAGTTGGACATGGATCCAGAGCAGAACCTGCTTTCATCGTTTTTACTATACTCTTGATTTGGTCCGTGGTGAGGGGGCTAAAACAGGTCATAGTACTTTTGGTAATGATCATGGGGGTCGTAGCATTGCTGCTAGCCTGATCTAAGTTAAAGGCTTGGTAGATGTCATTAACCTTTGCAAAGAAGAATTCCGATAAGGCATCACATAGTGCTTGCGATGGAGGTGGATTAAGATCCGGGGCATTTCCGGTGAGGGTTTTGGCAATGTTGTATAACTGTTTGCTGGAATTTTTCGCAGTTTCTATATGGCGTGTGAAAAAATCTTTCTTTGCTGCTATTATCATAGTTTTGTAGGTGGCAAGGGCTTTTTTTTATTTTTCCTTATTTTCACTGTCATAAGTTCTTCGCCAGTGTCTTTCCCTGTTCCTGGTGAATTGTTTTTGAATTTTAAGTTCTTTTGTATACCACTGAGCTTTAGGCACATTTCTATTTTTTGAGAGTGATTTGGTAGGTGCCAACTGGGCCGTGGCTTCACCCAACCACTTCTGGAATTGGTTGGTTGCGGTATTGGGATCAGTAGATAGTTCCGGAGAGGTGGTGTTAAGAAGCAATGTTAGGTCATTAGGATTGATGTCCTTCCATGCTTTGAACGTGCCCTTTTCCGCAGGGACCACTTTTTTTCTCTGCGAGCCTTTGATGGTGAGTCTGCTAAAAATGACTGAGTGGTCTGTCCATGTCATAGGGAGGACCGAGGTTATACACAGTCCTTCCACATTTGTAAAAATTCCATCCAGCGTGTGGCCTGCCTGATGGGTAGGGGTCGTGACCAATTGTCTGAGGCCGATTATGTCTAGATCTGATACAAGGGTAGTGGTATCCCTATCACTGAGTTGCTCCAAATGGAAATTGAAGTCTCCCATAATTGTAGTGCAGTCTTCTGTGGCTATGGACTCAGTGATATTGCTAAGATTAGCGAGGAACGCAGATCTAGTCCCAGGGGGTCTATAAATCAATATTCCCTTAAAGTTATAGGTGGGGGACATTTTTATATTGAAATGCGTAGCTTCGCATGAAGTAGTCGGAATCGGCGAGCAGCGGACTTCAAAATGGTCTCTTGCTATGGTGGCTATCCCACCTCCTTTTCCTATGTGCCTGTCCTGCCGGTAGGCACTATAGCCTGGAGGGACTGCCGTAACGTAGTCAGGGGCAGATGCCTCGTCGGTCCATGTCTCTGTGATGTAGAGAACATCCAGGTTGGAGTCACTAATGAGATCGGCTATTTCCTGGCAATGTTTGCCCAGAGAGCGCGCATTAATAAGTGCCATGGAAACATGCATATCGACCTCTGTAGCTGAAGTTTTAGCAGCCATAATTGGGTTAATAAACACGGGGGTAATATTACAGTGTGAGCATTGTGTTTGTGGCTCCAACGGCATGAGGGATAGATCGAGTTTGGTGCAGAGCGGGGCGTGTGATGGGCAGATCTCCAGGAGTGCGTTACGGGTATAGGAGAGAAGAGGGGCAGGGGTTATGGCCCTGGGCCCGGTCCCGGCGCGGACGGGCGCAGACGGGCTTGCCTTTGGCGCGCCTTTGGCGCGCCCGCCCGCTGCGCGGACGGGCGATATTGTTGTTAATAAACATAATTTGGGCGGGATGAGAGGAGAGTGGGAGGGGCGCAGAGCTCTCGGCCAGCCTTCCCAATTGAAGATGACGGCCAAGTAAAGTACAAAGCTTCCCTGCGCCTGAATACAGCGGCGCTGTGGGAGGGAAGTTCGAGCCTCGGCGATGTAATCTCGCCTTAGGGGGAGACAGTACTATAAAATCACACCTATTAAAATATTTTACAAGAGTTTAAAAACAATTCGTGACTCAATCGTTTTTGCAAGTAAAATTGTAGCAGAAAGGTGCAAGGGTGCAAAACAGACCTCCGGCTTCCGCCTCAGAGGGAAACAACAGCAGTTTAGTTGCCTAAAAACTCAGTGGAATTCAGCTCTGCTTCGCCCTACATGGAAGCTTGTTTCCGGTCCAGGGAAGGCATGGTTTGGCAGTTCGGGCTGGACTGTTCCCATGAGGCACAGGGTCAGACTGATTTGCTTAGAGCCATGTCTGAACTGGGGTGGCAGAGTGGGCTAAAGAACGGTGATGGATCAAACCCAGATCTTTTGACTGGGTGTGAGTGTTTGATTGGTTCAGATGCTCCGTCCATCACCACCCCCTTTTGTACTGCTTTCGCCCTACATGGAGGCAGCAGACCTGGAGGGTTCCTGACCCCCAGACTGCTACCTTCTTTTACACCGCTTACCTGCGTCTGGCGTTCTCCGCCGTGCCTGAATTGCCCTCCTCCTGTTCTGGTCTTCTTGGTGCAAAAGCAAACCCCCCTACGCTGTACTTTATAAGGGTATGGTAACCGGTTTGCAGAAGTAGGCACTCTGCAATAAGTATAGGGAAAGTAAATAGAATGCGTATCGCACATGATGCTCAAGGACAAGGGTGGTTACCATACAACCCAATTAGGCTCGTCAACAGAAAAACATTTAATATGCAAAGGATAGTCCGAGCACTTAAATAGTAAATATACGTCAATGCCCAAACAAGTTAGAAAGTAGTAAATCAACTTTTAATCCATATGTGAGTCCATGGGTATACAATCCCAAAAGTTCTTCACATCCGGTGCAATTTCGATACAATTCATGAAAGTGCCCACCTTCAATGGTGTTATATGTTCATCATAAAGAAATCAGCCAACACATTCCTTCATTGGGTAGAAAATACCATGACTTCATCTGGGCCTAACTGACTGAGTACTCGCAAATTTAGATGAGACAAAGGCGCTAAACAGTGTCGAAAAAAACAGTAAGAGAACTTAGAGAACGTAGAGCGAAACCTGAATCCAAGTTTATTCCAAATCCCAGAGTATTGGCGAAGCAATAACATAAAGTAAAGACGATCAGGAGAGTGCTCCCATTCAACGTGAAGTCGGCGTGAAAGTGAAGCGGCTTTGTCTGATCTAAATTTGCGAGTTCTCAGTCAGAGAAAGCACTGCTGGACCAAACCACCATGGCTTAATTCCATCCCGGAACAGCACCGAACTGGTTGCGGATGCCAGCCCTGTAGGACTTGGGTCAGTAGTCCTACAAGAGAATGCCAAGGGGGCCTGTGTTCCGGGCGCCTATGCCAGTCAGACACCATCTCCTATGGAGACCCACTATGCACAAATAGAGCAGTAGGCCCTGGCCAACAGGTGTGCGTGCCAACACTTTCACCTCTACCTCTGCGGCCATCAATTTTGAGTGGAGACTGACCACACACCGCTTCTAACTCTGTTCAATGGATCGTTCCACCTGGCATCACCGAGGATAGAGAGATGGGTTGTACAGCTCCAAGCATACTCCTTCCAACTAATCTACAGACCAGGGTCCGACAATCCCACCGACTTCTTGTCAAGACACCCACCACCAGGCCACCCAAGAGGACAACAAGTGAACAGATGCTTCATAAACATGATGGAGATCAACGCCTGCCCAGTACATGTCACCCAAGAAGACATAAGAAGTGCCACGGATGCAGATGACACCCTTGTAAATGGGAAAGAGACTCTGGCTAGAGGGCAATGGCACCGGTACCTCAACAGTTCCAAGTCATTAGTGGCTGATGAACAGAACGTGCACCGCCAACTCTAGAGAGTGCAGCACTTATTGAGCACCAGTGGATCCAGCCTAGTTCTACAAGGACAGAGGATGATTGTCCTGAAAAGCCTCTGCAGTTGGAAGGTCGCGCTCGCTCATCAAAGCCACCAAGGAGCGGTGAAAACCAAGGTGAGACTCCGCGCGAAAGTGTGGTTTCCCGGAGTGGATGAACTGGTGGACGAAGAGATCTGACGCTGCCATCACTGCATGATCACTAGCAGTGACCCCACTCCTGCTCCTCTGCTGACAGAAGAGCTGTGTCTAACTCCCTGGACAAAAGTCAGCATAGACTTTGGTAGCTTCCCGGATGGGCCAAACACTGTAGTAATCATAGATTCCTCCTCCAAATTTCCCATAGTAAAACTAGTGCCATCCACTGCTTATGTCCATGTACAGCCCATGCTTGAAAAAACCTTTGCACTGCTTGGACTCCTAGAGAGATCAAGTCCGACAATTGGCCCCCATTTCAGGTGCAAGACTTTCAGGATTTCTTAGCACAAAGGGCATTGAAACACCATTGAATCACCTCCCAATGGCCCCAAGCCACTGGGAGGTGGAGAGATTCATGAGAACATTGAATCGAGCCCTCCGGATCGGAGTGGATCAAAGCCAAGATGCCGAAGAGTGCCTCCATCAATTTCTACTGACATACAGACAAATCCCTCACTCCACTACATGATGTGCCCCTGCCACTCTGGTGCTCAAACGGCAACTGCCTGGACATAGAAAAAGCCCAACAGAATCAACAGACAGCAAATGAGAAGGCTACCAAAGATCGGCAAGCAAGAACTGCAGCGCAGCACGTAGGGACCCGCGTTGTGCTTAAAGATCCCCACCCTGGGTGGAAGCTTCGCACTCCCTATGAACCAGAGGTGTGGACTGTGACACGGGTGAATGGCATGATTATAACAGCCCAGTGTGGTCGGCATATGGTGGTGAGGAATGTGAAATGGTTCAAGGCCATACCTGTCGATGCTGCCCAAGCACCCCCGCCACAAGGAGAAGAAAGTGGGCTTGAAAGTAGGGATGAACTCCGAACATGGCAGGCACCCAGGGTGTGAACCCTCGTTCCCAGTCAACGGGAGGGGGGAAACCGGAAGACGGTGGGCAATATGGACTGTCCCCGAAACTCCGAGTGGGGCACTCGGAAAGTGTCCAGGATGCCTGTCTCCGTGGTGCACAGGATTCGGTTGGAGAGCCATGAAGTCAATGTTACCTTTTGTAGCCTAATCCTGTGCCCAGCCAAAGGTTGAGAGACTCTATGTGTTGAAACTTTGTTGCCTTCATTGCCTGTTTCTGTTTTTTTGTTAACTAAAGTAGGAAGGGTTGTAGAGAGCCACCTGGCTTCTCCCCTACTTTGTAGATGCAGACACCCCTTGTGGTCGTGCTCGGCCCGAGGGTATAAATAAAAGGGCTAGGGTCACACATGACCACTAGCCGAGCAGCCACCAGTGTTGTTGCATGTTTGTGCTGCTCGCCGCCAGGTAGGCCTTGAGCCACTGTCAGGCCTAGCCTCTTTCAATACCTATACCACGATTATCATTTGATTTGTTTGCCTTATAGAATTCTCAACAGTCGTTTAGAATGTGATCACATGAAGAGCTTTTTTGGGAATTTCAGTAATGACAAAATGCTATGAATAACAGAGATGTATATGATTGCCATTGTAGCTAACAACCAACTCGCATGTTTATTGCGATATTAAAACGTTAAAGAGGTTGGGTATTACAGTACTAAACTCTATAAGCATAAATAAAAGAGAAAGCCCGCAAAAATACAGCAATTCAAAGGTTTAGGGAAACAGTAAAATATACAAATTGAAATTCTCTACTTCCAAAAGGGCAGAGACAAAGTGTAGTTCATCACACATTTTGGCAGGGCTTCCTGGTCTTCAGCAGGGCTTCTCTTCTCTCTTGCCTGGAAGTCGGGACAGTATCCTTTGGCTAGCCTCCATACTCTCTCCTGCCATTGGCTGAAGAACTCCTTTTGCTGGTCTAACAGGCTGTCATAGATTGTATTTGCATTGTCAATCATTTAATTATATTTGGTCTGCCATTTTTGGCATGGTTGTTGGGCCCCCTCTTTGAAGAGAAAAACTCTGTTGTAGAACTCAGCAGTCAGCATTCATCTGTATCTGAGCATTAGGGGAATTAAAGTAAAGATAAGGCTTTAGGCGACTTCCTAATTCATTTTGCGTTCTCCTTCCAGCAGGGTTGTGCCACCTGGAGGCAGCTCTGAACCTGGGTGCTTCACATTTTTAACACAAAAAGACCAACCCAAATTATCCCATGGATTAATTCCTCTTCAGTGATGTTACCCTGTCACTGAATTGTCTTCTTTGCCAGCATCAACTATATATTGCTGTCTGTCTCGACCTGTCCGCTGCACCTTTCGCACAAATCTTGACAACCCTTTTGACTCTGCTTTGCTTAGTAAACCAAAAAGAACAATTGATGGACAGAATGTAGAAAAATGTCATATATTCACCCCCGTTCAAAGATCTGGGCCTAAATCCATAGTTTTTTTGCTCGCCATGACATTCTAGTTTGGACCCAGCCATATTAAAATCAGTCTTAACCCTGCACCCAACAGTCTAGCCCGAACTGCCAGGCCAGGTCCTCCCTGGACTGGAAACAAGCATCTTAGGACCGGTTTCGGGCTTTCAACCCTCTTCAGCCAGGAAAGGTTGACTCTAGTGGCATGGAGAGCACGGGACCCACGTCTGGGCATACCCGTCCCACTCAGGGTGACAAATGCAAAAAGAACAATTGATGGACAGAATGTAGAACAATGTCATACATTCACCCCAGTACAAAGATGTGGGCCTAAATGCATCGTTTTTTTGCTCACCATGCCATTCTAGATTGGGCCCAGCCATATGCAAATCAATCTTGACCCTGCGCCCAATGGGAACAGTCCAGCATGAACTGCGAGGCAATGTCTGAACTGGGGTGGTGGAGTGATCTAAAGAATGATGATGGATTAAACCCAGCTCAGTTGACTCCTGGTGAGTGTTTGATTTGCTCCAACACTCTGTCCATCATCCCCTTTGGTATCGCTTAGTAAACCAGTGACATGAAAGAAAATTAAAAATTGTCAGCATATTTTTTTCTGTAAAGAAAGCGAGCTGCTATCCACATTATGTACCAGGATATTACTCCTGTGTACAGAAGAATAGAACAATATGTATAGAGCGTGTGTAAAGGGGGTGGTACACCCACAGAGACTGGAAAAACGGCTCATCATTAACTATGTGAAAGTCAAATGAAGGCAAGGGGTTATGAGGTACTTAGAATCACGCCCATGGACACACTCAGAAACATGAACAAGTACACTGTCACTGAAACTGTGGGAGTCCAGTGGAGACAGACATACTATGATGTAGTTAAAGTCACATCAAGGGACATGTTCACCACCCGGCCACCCACCCAGACACATAGCGGGACACTCAGAGATCTGAACAAGAGCACCATCACTGATTCTATGACAGTGTAATGGTGGTAAATGTACAATAAGGACCTGTGTTAACACAACATTACTTACTCACCCAGGGGCACCTTCACAATCCTTACCAAGCATACTGTCACTGACACCATGGCAGTCCACTGTAGGAAAAAGCATTATTATGTACTTAGAGAAACACCCAACCAAGCATATGTATCACCACACCACATTTACCCAGTCTTAGGGGCACAATCTTAGAGCTGAAAAAATCACCATCTGTGACTCTGTGATATTCCAATGGAGGAAAAGGCACTATCATGTACTAAAGGTCACACACATACATTTGAACAAGCACATAATCACTGACTCCTGTGGCCCACCACCAGGTGATTTCCAAATGTCTGCAGTGGGTGAGGTGCAGGGTCTGGCTAGAGGCCAGTCCCTGCAGCTCACTACTCCTATGCACAGCTGAATGCTGTGCACAGCAGGGTTAACTATTTGCAAGAGTGCTTTGGAGAGACTAGTTGGGCTTTCCCGGCTGCATATGGTCATAGTCTGTGCATAATAATGATTGTCACCTGTGCTGAGCTGGATGCAGAGCGTGGATTAAAAGCAGGCTCTGTGTGCAACCCCTACGGTATAATCCCTCTCACTCACTTGCTAAATTTCAAGCAATCTGTCACTGGCGTATTGGTGCACAATTTTACTCACTTGTCTCTCCTCATGTATGTTATTTGAACAAACTTTCATCACGAGTCACTGACATAACATAACCATTCATTGTATTTATTTTTTAACCATAAAGTTTGCTTGCAAAATTAAAAATCTTCTCAAAGTTTTTCGATTTTAGAGTTTTTACTTTTTAAGGATAAGAATACAACTGCAACAGTGGAATATGAACTTGGCTTACATAATAAACATATTTTTTGCACATCTGCTGATGTGTCTGGACTTGAGTCCTTCATGCTTGTAGACTTTGTTTTTTCACAGGGATTACCTCCCCACAGAAAAAGCTGTGGAAGCCAACCGTAGCATAGCACACATCGCTCTCATCTCTCTCTTGTTGCAGGATGTCATCTGTCACCAGGAGGTATGGCTTATTGTAATCTGGCTACAGATGTTGATGCCACCACTTCAGAGTCCCTCTTTCTTTTGGCTGCGTGGAATAGAGTCTGATGGCAAGTGTTAAGATGCTTGTGCATCAATGATATTCCACAAAAATATTTTTCCCCATTTCCCCAGCTGAGTTTCTTTTCACATAGTATTAACCCTGGGCAAAGCACTACGCTACTGCACGTAGCACAGTGCAAACATGCGTAGCGTAGCGTAGTGCAGCGGTCATTTTTTGCTTGCTCGCGGTCCTCAATGTTAAGTTGGCGACCGCAAGCAAGCAAAATGACATCATCGCAAGACTTTTTCCTTGTTTGCGATCAGCAACATCAAGTTGCCGATCGCGAACATGGAAGATAAACCTCCCGGCGAGATTCTCAACGTGGAGAGGTCAGGTTTCTCATTGCGAGTGGTCGCGCATGCTCGCGACCGCTCGCGATGAGAAACTACCAGTCCGCGTTGAGAAAGCTGCAGCTCGAGTAAAGATGTACTCGAGCGGCAGAAAAGTACAGCTTGCACTGTGCAAAATGCAGTTTTCAATGATTGCACAGTGCCGGATTCTTGTCCGCACTGTGCAATCATTGAAAACAACATTGTGACGGAGGGGCTGGGGAAGGAAGGACTCAACCCAAAATGTGCAGTCCACAAGTGCTTTATTGATAACAGACGGGGCTTGGCCGGGTCAATGTCTCTATCCACTCAAGGGTTCCTCCTATCCTTAGAGACGTCTTCTCCAGGTACGATGCACAGCAGGGTCCCTTTGTCTCTTTTCCTGAGGCGCCACGGCTCCGGATATAGACAGGGAGAAAAGAGACACAGGAGAGCCTCGTTAGTGGCGTGGCCAGGGGACAAGTATGAAAGAGGGGAAGGGGAAGTGAGGGATCACCGGGTTCTACCACCGTGTCTACAGCGTCGCTACAAGCAGTGCGTGCAGGGCTCCGTGGCTACCCTCGTCCTATCCTGTCCCACCCCGTGCAGTGAACAACCCCTGTAGACGCCCTCGTACCTTGGTCAGCCACACTTCTCCCCTGGAAGCGTGGCAGGGCGGCTCGTGGGTCCGTTGGCCTCCTGGCTTGTCGCGTCTCTCCTTCGGTGTAACCGGCGATGTTTCTTCACTCCGTCCGTTTTCCTCTGTCTCGGCGTCCTCCTCGCGGGTCGGCGTCTTCCCGTCAGGCAGCGTGCCATTGGACATTTCCACCACTTCCTTATTCTCCGCTGGCTCTGCTGATTGGTCCGTCGGTGATGACGAGGACGCACCGGATAGGCTGACCGGTGGAAGAGACAGGGGACTCCCCCCTGACGTCAGAGAAGGGAGGGCCAACAGCGTAGGTATCGAAGGGAACTCGGAGCCGCTCCAAGCCACATCAAAGGGATCCTGCGGACGGGGCGGAAACGGACACAAGTTGGAAGGTACGTCCCGCCCGTCCAAGTCAGGGGACACGTCCTCGTGACACACATCTTGCACAATGCGAACATGCTACTACGCAGTTCGCGTAGTGCTACGCGTAGCTCGTGTAGCGCGAAGTGCACTTTGCGTAGCTACGCGTAGCGCTTCTTCGCTAGCTACGCCCACCCTCACATAGTATGCATTTTCTTAATTAACCAAATTTCTAAAACATAATGGGGTTTGCAACTCCGATTTGGCATTGTGGACTCTGGAACTAAAGTCTCACCTTCTCACAAATGTAAATGTATTAGTACTTGTATAGCGCCCGAATCGATCCCCGAAGGGGTATCTCAGGCGCTTCTACGCATACCGCTGTGGAACCCTTCCTGGCTTTTCCATGTGAAGTGCCCACTCCTGGGCACCCCCAAGGCGAAGCCAGGCATCCTAGCGTTGTTGGGGCCATTGTGGAGATTAAGCAACCTAATGCCCAGAGTTGCAGAGTGGGACCCATGATTAGAATAGGCACCGAGGCGAGAAATATCAGGTCTGAGGAAATTGAGCCCAAGACCCTGCCGAGGCGGGAATTGAGCCCTGGTCCGGGCTAGATCTCTGCATCAGGGTCAGCCGCTCTAACCATTGAGCCACACTTCCCCACTAGACAACTGCAACACTGTAGCAATGTTTCCATGGAGATCAGAATGGTTCTGTGAATCCCATCAAGCAAACAAAAATTAAAAAAATACAAGTGGCTTTCTGAGTGGCAAAACAATGCACTGTGATTTAAAAAAAAGCCCACAGCCTTTAGACACAGGGGGCTGATTCACAAAGATAATAGTAGACCTGAAGTTTAATTTTAGATCTGAAGTCTAGGTAAAAACATGAAGTCTTAGCTTAGACCTCAAGTCTAAGTTTTGACCTGAGGTCTAATTTTAGACCTGAAATCTAAGTTTAGAACGGAAGTCCAACGTTAGACCTGTAGTTTAACTTTTGACTATAGGTCTAAACTTAGACTTCAGGTCTAAACTTAGACTTCAGAACTAAAGTTAGACTTTGATCTAAATGTTGACTTCAGGTCTAAACTTGAACTCCAGGTCTAAGTTAACCTTGGTGAATTGGGAACAGGGTGCCCACCTTTTCAAAGGACCCTAAATTGCATTTTGACTTTTAATAGGGGCAGACATACATTTTGCATTCAACATAATTGTGGCATTTTAGGCCAGTGGTGCGAGCCAGAAGCCACTTACGACACGGGAAGGAGAATCTTCTTCTCACCAGGATGACATCACAGGCAGCAGTAGAAAGTTTAGTGTTGACATTTTTCACACTTTCAAATGGGGAAATGAAAGAATCTTGCTTGTACTCAGTGGGACAATGTTTTACAATGTCGGTACCTTGGCATGTACTCATTCCCAACAAATGGCATGGTGGAAGATATGAAGACACTGTATTCAAATTAGTCCTCAAGAGCAGACGTGTAGAGTCCGTGGCGGTAGAAGGGGGAGGCAATAGTGTGCCACCTGAACTACAACAACAAGCTGAGGAGGATCAGGAGCCCAATTTGAGTTGCAGAATTTCCTAAGCTACTGTAATTAGCACATGAAAATTAAATGATCACGGACTGTAATTAATACATGAAAGTGAAATGTTCCCGAGAGATGAATAAGTTAGTCGTCTCCTGGGCAATGGATGCCCATGTCAAGAAATGCCATAAAAATGTATATCAAATGTTAAAAAAAAATATATTTTAAAAAATTGAAATTTGTAAAAACAAGTTCAACAAAAAAACACTAAAAAAAGTTTAACAACCTTGCAACAAGCAATAAATAAAGAAACAAACATAAATGAAAATGTTCCACCCATAGTGTGTTGTCTGCAGGTGATGGAGCGAGATAGAAAACAAAATTTAGTTTAAACTCGTGAAGTCACATTTCCATAACATGAATAATAATATTAATGATTTGTGATATGTCATGATAATACAACTTAGATTAAACTTTACACATGGGGGGACTAACATGTGTGCTCATAAACGTGCATAATTGTTGCATCTTTTTGTTCGTGCAAAATAATAAAATAATTTATTGTTTTCGTTTTTGTCATTACTAACTGCTGCAAACATAAAAAAAAGCATGTGCTTGTTTTGCTTTTCCTTGTCTGTGTGATGTCATTTCTACTATTCTAGGTGCATATAAGTCTCATGGATTATTGAAGACTGGTAGATATAAACGCTGCTTTATTTGTTTGCATTGGCTAGGTAACATTTGATTAATCGGGTGGGTTAATTAATTAGTAAATCTTGGGGTGGATACAGAATCTACATTATTTCTTACATTAATACTTTTCTTGTGTTTGTTTTATACTAGAAAGCATAAGTTGCCTGCTTTTGGGCCTAGTCTACTCGAGCTACAAAAAGTTGAATTTTACTTCTGCAAAAGTCACGAGACGCCCATTCTGAAATAAAATGTTCGTCAAAAGCTGCGTTCACAAAGCAAAAACTGACGTGCTATCATCATTCTGTCGGACATGGCCAAGGTCGAAAAAGAACATTTTGTCAGTCCTTAACTTGGCATCCGCGGAAGTCAATTGGAAGCAATGAGACATTTGTTGCAAACTTAGGAAGCTCCTGGTTGCATACAGAAAAGACAATGGTCCTTAAGAAAAGTGACCTAATGGAACTTTTGAAATGTGGGTGACATGTCACTTGTCACTCTCAGCCAATGGGACGTCGAAGATTTCTGAAAACTTTCCTTTGCGTAGTTTAGTTAGCGTAGAAAGGTATAAAAAGTCATGCCCCTAGGGATGGGCTGGCTGCTGCTTTCTGACTTTCCGATGAGGGTGAAGTGCTGTCGGACATTGCGTGGAGCACGTAAGAATCCTCAAAGAACTTTACTTTAATTTCTATCTATTTAGCTTAGTTAGGGACTTAGGTTTTAGAAATGCTAAACTTTAAATATTCACTTTAATTTTGATTCACTTGCTTAAATTGTATTTTTCTCACGTTTCTTTACAATCATGCTTGCTTTATTGCTAATAAAATTCATTTATAAAACTATCAACTTATATACCATAATTTAGTAAATAAAATCTTACTTTTGACAAACAAGCTGGTTTTGATTATTCAGAAGTGTAGGTTACTATTAGCTAGATCACGTCGCCAATGGTGGTCATTTAAATGGTTAGGTTTTATTCTAATGACAATATTCTTTCCGCAGATGTATAAAATTGTATATAGTTTGTAGATAATGTGTATATAGATTTAATCTGACCACCTGATTCAGTAGGCCCAAAATATGTCAGGTTTATAAATGGGTCCATAATTTAGTATAGAATTTTGTTTATAGGTTATGAAGTTGGGTAGCGTTGTTTATGATATATTTTCTATAGGCCGCTGGATCAATTCTCTGGTAGCAGAAATTGATGGTTGCTAAGGGTAACCAAGGTAATATGTTGGTTGCTAAGGATTACTAAAGTGTTATGGTATGGAAATAGGATCGATGTTTTAACACATGTTGAGTTCGTTTTTCGTGCTATCTGTAAGCTATACCGGTATAGATT
The DNA here is from genome assembly GCF_964261635.1 of Lissotriton helveticus. Lineage (NCBI taxonomy): Eukaryota > Metazoa > Chordata > Amphibia > Caudata > Salamandridae > Lissotriton > Lissotriton helveticus. The sequence continues at coordinate 1,827,609,747 of NC_136067.1, forward strand.
GTGTGGCGAGAAATTAGTCACGCAAGCCATCTGTTCTGTTTGTAGTGATATCGCCGAGTATCACAAGAGGTATCGCCGTGTACCATAGTGTTGTCGCCGAGCAACACAGTTTTAGGGCTAGGTGTGAATCTTGTATAGTGAGGGTTTTCTAAGAAATTAAAGCAGCATGAGAATAGGGACAAAGCGCCTTCCATAAAACTCACTGTGATAAGAGTATTAGTTATATCCGAGCTTGAGTGAAGGGTAAATTAGCGTCGGTGCATGATTATCTATAAACAGGTTAGAGTCCTGTACGGGTACATGTTTCATATCTATAAACAGGTGAGAGCCCTGTACGGATAACGTCGTTATTTTGCTAACGGTGCATGATCTCTATAAACAGGTGAGAGTCCTGTACGGATTTCATGTGTGTTTGAAATTAGGGAATTTTCAGTGTGAAAGTGCGAGTTTGATTTGTATTTTATGTTCAAGTGGAACTCTTAGAACTGTCACTTCGCGGTGCGTTCAGAGCAAAGCGAGTTCATAATTATACGTGTTAGAAGGGTGGGGTAAGGGTTACTCTACTGACAATTGGATATTATCCTTAGTGTGAATAGCGCCGTCTATTCCGAAGTGTGGATACTTGAATGTATGTAAACTATCCTAAATAGTGAAACGAACAGATGTTGTCCTTATAGTCATTGTTAAGAATTAATTTACACTGAAAAGTGTTCTTAAAATGGCGCTGTGAAAAGATTTTGTGAAGGAGGGGTAAGCGCCAGGAGTGAGAAACGAGAAACCGCAGCTGCTGTGTACGTCACAGAGCCGCGCTGGGATTGGGTGACCTACGTCACGAGCTATATTCTGATTGGCTCTTGAGTCTCTGACGACCTGTGAGCTGATTGGTCCTTCAGAAAAACTCCAATTTTATTGGTTGAGCAGAAAAGTGACGTAGCTCAACTGTCATTGGCTTGTTGGTGTGTTTCGCGCACGGATTGGTTGTTTTGCGGAACATCCCGGAAATATTTTACGAACGATTTTGTGAATTAGATTTAACTCTTAAAAATGAGTTATCATTTTAAACATGTTGAGAAAAAGCCAACATTATTTCAGAAGTTTAAGAATTTATTTTCACCTGATAAGAAAATCGAAACGCGAGGTGGTAAACTACTTCATAAGTATAAAACACCTGCAGCGTATATGGAAGGTGAATATGGATATCATACTGTCTTATGGTTCGATAGTTGGAAACGCTATACTAAGAACGACAGTGTTTTAACTTGGCCTGATGATGGTTCATTTAATGTAAAAGTCTTGAGAAATTTACGAGAGAAAATGAACGCTCTTGTTCCGAAACCGAGACCAACTCAATTTGAAGCTTTAGTTGAGTGGGAAGACGAGATGTATCAGTTACAAAGAGAAGCTAGTGGAATTAAAAGACCTTCTAAAAATCCACCTTGGAGAAGAGAAACTCATGAAGATAGATTACGAATGTGGAGACAGGGAAACATGAGTGAAGGATTATATTTAATTCAGGAAATGGTAATGGGAACTCCTACAGGGAAATCTATGGAAAGTGAATCTGAGGATGCAGTTATGGAAGAAATATATACAACTGCTAGAAAGAATCAGCCTTTGAGACCTCCTAGATCATGGTCTACTCCGGTGGTTTCTACTGAAACTTCACCGAGTGCACCTCCAATTAATGAAGCTCCTAAACTTTATCCAAATAATTGTGAAATCATTGAAACTCCTAGAAGACCAGAATTTGATAATGTTCGAAATGAAGGTAGACATTTTACAATGGCTCCAAGGGCAAGAGAAGCTCCAAAAGATTATACAAGAGAGACAAGAAATGTTGAAGATGCTGATTATAATGAATATTTAAGATCTAAAGAAGAATTAATAAAAAGAATGACAAAAGGCATGGAAGCTGTGACAGTTCCAGTAACGATTGGTCCTGTTCAGCCTGTATTTGAACAAAAGGAAACAAACAAAACAGGATTAACTATTCCTTTAAATACAGAAATTCAAAAGGCTGCTGAAAAATTTTATTCAGATTTATCTGAAATAAACTCTTCTAAATCGAGAATGCCTGATTTAACCTTTAATGAGGACTTATCTCCAAAAACACCAATGGGTGCTATATCAGATATAGGGAGTCCTGAAGTCAGGGTAACCACACCAAAACTTGATGTGGCCAAATTAAAAGCGAATATCGAAGAATTAATAATTGGAACAATCGGTCCAGATAGTTTAAATTACTATCGAGATGATGAACTACTGTTCATTTGCAAAAGCATACAATGGAAAACAAAAAATAAATATGATCAACTAGAGGATCTAGCAGCAGAACTTGAAATTGATGTGAGCAAACAAAAGAATTTTGCGAAACATTACAGATTAGACTTTTCAGAAAGTGACATTGAGAGTTTGAACTCAATGGGAAGAATAGTACATATAAAAGATTTGATTGTCTATATCAAAAAGCTAGGAGAACTGAATAAATGGAGAGTAAAATGGACGAAAAAGAAGGAAGATGAAAGATTGGAAAAATTGTCAAAACAATTTCCAATGAGAGAAATTGCAGGTGGAGGATATGTTCATGTCCCTTGGTCGAGACAGGACATTCTGTTATTTACAAATGACTTTCCGAAATTGAGGGAAAAACCAGTTGAGTGGTACAGACAAGTCGATAGATTTATCAAAGTGTCAAAAGTTCTGTGGATTGATTTAGATGGATTTTTTTGATATTGTTGTTCCATCAGATCTTTGGACAGAATGCAAGATATCGATTAGTTGGCCAAAAACAGAACCTGAACGAATCAAAGAAACAGGTGCTCCAAATCCACTTGTAATGGATTTTTATGAAAAAGTGATTGTTTGGATGAAAAACAAAATTCCACCCAAAGAAGTCGATTGGGTTAAAATAGAAAGGACAGAACAGGAAACAAAAGAATCAGTTCATTCTTTTTATGAAAGACTACTGTTAATCTTTAAACAATACAGTGGTTATGAAAAACTAGACGAAAAGGATATGAGCCATTTTGTCTATAGATTTGTTTATGGACTAAAACCGGAAATTGGAGAAATGATCAGAAATAGCATTGTCGGATGGCAATCACTATCTGTAGATGATATTCTAAGAAAGGCTAAATATTGCAGCGATGAAATAGAAGTAAAACAGAAGAAGCTCAAGGAGAAAGCCATGTGGGCTCAGGTAAAAGTGGCTGAGCAACAGATTGCCAGCATGGGTAATAAGAACACTAATTTTGTTCAAACTGGAAATACAAACCAGATACAAGGAAAGTTTAAAAGTAATAATTTCCCAAAGAAATTTAGCCCAAAAATTGAGGAGTTGAAACAAAGATTACCTTGTTTTAATTGTGGCGAAATTGGACATTGGAGAGACGAGTGTCCTCATCCTCCTAAAAACTTAAAGAATCCCTTATTGAATCCACAGATGCAGAATGGTGTTGACCTGCAGCGACAGCTACAGATGCAACAGGGGTTAAACGAATTAAATATTCAGCGACAGTTACAGCAACAGCAACAGCAACAGGTGAATAATCGTCAAGACCAATTGCCACAACCACCTTTTCCGAATTGTGGGGGAGTCCAAAAATATAATCCAAACGTGGGATTTCAGGGAAGTGAACAGGTAATAAAACCACAAAAACAGCAAAAGCAGCAAAGAGTTCAAATGCAAAATGCTTCACAACAGTTTTTATTAACAGAAAGTCAAGACAGCAATTCTGATGATTATTGCTGACGGTGCCCGAGAGAGGAGGAAGAGTGTGTTGTTGGAGCCACTCTTGAGGTTGACCAGTCTGGTCCTTTTGTAAACGGGAAAGTTAATGATGTAGACATCACTTTTCTAGTGGACACTGGTGCTACCCGTTCTACTGTTAGATCAGTGGAAATTGAAAACCTACCTCTCTCTGGGGATACCATCCAAGTTGTCGGAGTAAGTAATCAGCAAATTAAAACTGACTTAACTGATCCAGTACCAGTTGAAATTGGAAATTACAGAGACAAACACAGATTTGTGGTTTGTAATAGTAGTCCAGTGAATCTATTGGGCAGAGACATCCTATGTAAAATGAATTGTAGAATATATTGTTCTCCTGATGGAGTTGAGTTACAAACAATGGAGGAAGATGGTTTATACAGAATGACAATGATGATGATGGAAGCAGAAGAAACAAAATTGTTTCCTGCATTTGAAGAAAAGGATTTACCTGAAGAACTCAAGGAAACAGTGAAATCTGAAATATGGGATTTTACTGGAAATGAGATGGGTCTGATGAAAAACGTAGATCCAGTAAAAATTACATTGAAACAGGGAATAGAATTTCCAAACATTCCACAATATAAAATGAAAACAGAAACAATTGAAGGTATTACACCAATAATTGAAAAATTAATCAAGCAAGGTGTATTAAAAGAAATGGAGAGTAGTCCTTGTAATTCACCAATTATGGGAGTTAAAAAGTCTAACGGAACATTTAGAATAGTACAAGATTTGAGAAAGGTTAATCAAATTGTCGTTCCATGTTGTCCTGTGGTTCCAAATCCAGCAGTAATTCTATTTCAGATTCCACATGATGCTGAATGGTATACAGTCATTGACCTTTGCAATGCATTCTTTACTGTTCCCTTACATCCAGACAGTTATGAAATCTTTGCTTTCAGATTCCAAGGTAAGACCCTCGGATGGTCAAGAATCCCTCAGGGCTATACAGAAAGTCCTTCAATCTTTAATGAACTGTTAAAAAGATCATTAGAAGACCTAGACTTACCTGGTAGGTCTACGCTAGTGCAGTATATTGACGATTTGTTAATAGCTGCAAAGACAAGAGAAAATTGTGTGACAGACACAATAATTCTGTTAAATCGCCTTGCAGAAGAAGGACATAAAGTGTCCCCAGCAAAACTACAGTTTTGCAAACAAGAAGTAAAATATCTTGGTCACAGAATTGCAAAGGGAAAAAGACAAGTAACAATAGAGAGAATAAAAATGATTCAAGCAATGTTACCACCTAGAACACAAAGGCAGGTCAGAATGTTCTTGGGAATGGTTGGTTACTGTCGACAATGGATAAGTGGATTTTCAGTAATTGCAAAACCACTACAAAGACTGACAAAGTCAGATGTAAAAGATCCAATTATTCTCAATGATGCTGAGATGGATTCTTTTGAAAACCTGAAAAAGAGCTTATGCCAAGCTCCTGCTTTAGGTATGCCAAATTATGAGAAAGATTTCGAACTGTATTGCAGTGAGAGAGAAGGATGTGCATTATCTGTGTTAATTCAGAGACACGGAAATTTAAAGAAACCTATTGCATACTTCTCTGCAGTTCTTGATCCAATTGCAAAAGCATTACCAGGTTGCTTGAAAGCAGTTGCAGCTACAAGTATCAGCCTCGAACAAAGTGAAGGGATCATTATGGGATTTCCTGTGAAAGTTTTTGTGCCTCATTCAGTAGAAATATTACTGACAAGAGGTAAGACTCAGCATTTAACAAGTAGCAGATTGACAAAATATGAGAAAATCATACTAGGAGCAGACAATGTTTCGATTTCAAGATGTTTAAATCTGAATCCTTCTACATTACTGCCTGATTCTGAAATTGTTGATGACATTGAAACAGAACATGAATGTTTAGATGTCATGGAATTCTGCACAAAACCAAGAAAAGACATCAAAGACAGACCTTTGTCTGAATCGGATTTTGTCTACTTTGTAGATGGCTCATGCTTAAGATCCGAAGGAGGTGTCTTAAAAGCTTCATATTCAGTTTGTACAGTCACAGATGTCGAAGAAGCATCATGTCTTGAAGGAGTTCGTTCAGCACAAGTGGCTGAATTAATTGCTTTAATTCGTGCATGTGAAATATCAAAGGATATAAGAGTTACCATCATTACTGATAGTCAGTATGGGTACGGAGTTGTGCATGATTATGGACAACTCTGGTCACAGAGAGGATACATGACATCAGCAGGATCACCAATTAAAAATGCAGTTTTCATTAGGAGATTAATTGAAGCAATACAATTGCCAAAAGAAATCGCCATTGTTAAGTGTGCAGCGCACACTAGAGGAATTGATTATATTTCCAAGGGAAATGCCTTCGCAGATGAAACAGCTAAATACTGCGCAAGGAAAAATTATTCTTACAATCGGGAGAGGAGTAAAGAAACTGATTCAAATTCATTAATGCTAACAACAGTTGTAGAAACATGGCATGAGATTAGAGATTTACAAAATGAAACAGATGATGAAGAAAAGGACTTGTGGTTAAGATCAGATTGTAGACCACGTGAAGAAGATGGAGTGTGGGTTTACAAAGATGGCAGAGTAGTCTTACCAAATTGCTTGATTGCTGACATGGCCAGATTATATCATGGTCCAGCACATCTGGGAAGAGATTCTATGGTTAGACTTTTCAGAGAAACATGGTTCAATACTAAGTTTAGAACTATTGCAGAATCTTTTTGTCAAAGGTGTTTGTCATGCCAACAAATGAATCCAAACAGAAAATCAGTGGTGGGGACAGGAATAATTGGTCGAGAGGGTGGTCCCTTTACCAGATTACAAATGGATTTCATTGAAATGCCCTTACACAATTGTTTGAAATATGTGCTTGTAATTGTTTGCTTATTTTCAAGATGGGTAGAGGCTTTCCCTACACGACATTGTGATTCAATTACAGTAGCAAAACTAATGCTCAGAGAAATCATCCCAAGGTACGGTTTTCCAGTCACTATTGAGAGTGATGGAGGAAGCCATTTTGATAACAAACTGATGAAGTTAATTTGCGAAGCTTTGAGCATTGAGCAGAAAATACACTGTGCATACAGACCAGAGGCATCAGGAGTGGTTGAACAAATTAATGGAACAATTAAAAACAGAATTGGAAAAATGTGTCTTGAAACAGGTGTAAAGTGGACTGATGCTCTTCCACTTGTTTTGATGTCATTAAGAAGTACACCAGATAAAAAGACAGGTTTGAGTCCTCACGAAATTTTAATGGGAAGAGTTATGAGGCAAGCTTTTGTACCTGTAGGTAAACTGTTGAGCATAAATGACAGTGCTATTTTGGATTACTGTAAAAGGTTATCTGATATGGTAACTTCTGTGTCTAATCAGGTGGGAACTGAAGCACAATCAGATGAAAAGGTTTTGACACATGATCTGAGACCTGGCGATTGGGTCAGAACGAAAGTACATCGGAGAAGGAATTGTCTAGCTCCTAGATGGCAGAAACCTAGGCAGATAATTTTGATCACTACTAATGCTGTAAAATGCAGAGGATTGAAACGCTGGATTCATCCTAGTCATACTATTCCAGTACCAACTCCGGAAAGTTCTGATGTTGAAAGTGATACCACAGATGATTCTGACTCTGAAGCAGAAGGCGAAACAGAGGGTGAAATAATTCCAGATTCTGAAGATCGACAAGAAAGTCGACATCTGGAAACTGTGCCAGTGAATGGAAATTTGACAAGAAAAGACTTAGAAATCATTGAGATAGATTCTGAAGGTGAAGAGAATCTGTTAAAAGGAAAGATAACTGAGGATTCGGTTGTCTCTATTGAAGACAAAGAAGCAGAACAAAAAGAAGTTTCAGACCAGGAGAGTATCGAAAGGCAGAGAACAAACTCTGAAGTAAGGAACAGAAATCCGAAATCTGGGAAGTTGAGGGTAATCGAAGAAGAGGAGGAAGACGAATTACCGAGTACCAGTGATGGAAGACAAAGTGAAGTTCCTGAAGGAGTGAAATTGCCGAATAGAGAAGTTCCTGAGTCAATTGAAATTTCAGACTACGAAACTGAAGAAAGTGAAGTGGATGGTGAAAGTGAAAACAGAAAGAAAAGGACTTGGAAGTCAGAATCAAATAATTCTGAACCAAAGAAGAAGTACGTGAGAAAAGCAGACTACTGGCCTGGTGGAAGATTGAGAGTCAGATTGATCAAGAAACCAAAAGAACAAGTTGAAGAAATTAGTAGTCAAAAGAGTCCTGGAAAAGAAGTTGGAGTTGGAAGAAAAATTGAAGTGATATCGAGAAAAGGGAAGAGAATAGTAAGACCAAACCAAAAATACAAGTCTCCTGAGTGGACTTACTTAGTAATTCCACCTGTTATTGACATTATGATAGTAGTGAAGAAGAAAACGAAATCCAAGAAATTAGTGACAATGATTGAAATACAGATATATTAAATTGGCAAAAGGCTGAAGAAAATGTGTTAGTTGACACAAGGTCGAAGAAAAACTGTTTAGTTGAATAAAACTTATGTATGACATAAGGTCGAAGAAATCTTGTTTAGGGTTTTAAAAAAAAAAAAAAAAAAAATATTTTAAAAGGGGGGTGTAAATATAAATTTAGAATTTTAAAATTTATTTTATTTTATTTTTTGAGGCTAAAATTAACCAAAAATGCCTTATGTTAAGGAGAGCACTTCAAAGTGTTCTGTTTTTAAAAGATGCTGTAAGATGACTCTGGTGTGTCTGCTCATTTTAATTCTGCTCTGGTTGATTTTAGCTGTGATTATCCCTTTGGAGATGAATAGAGAATTACACAAAGTTAACATAACAAGCAAAGCTCTGGTTAGCCAAACTAAACATAGTGCGTCTGCAAAAGTTATTGATCATCAGCCTAACATTCATCAAGATAAATCAATTGGTGATTTTTCAAGTAATACATTCACAAAGCTATTGAGTGAATATGTTAAGGTAATGGATGCAAAAGACTGCTACGTCTGCGTTAAGTTACCTGCTTCTGTTTCTGAGGGAGTAACATATAATATGCTTCCTCTCACTTATGCTGTAACATGTAGTGTGTTAACTAGTTTATTTTATCAAACTGGACGTTTAGAATATTACTATTCAAATTATGATGAAATTTTTGCAAATATTAAGATTGAAAATGCTTTAAATAAGCATAAGAAAGCAAAGCAAATGAGAGAATTTTTCCTTGTTACTAACGAACTTACTTATGAGTATGCTTATAAAAATAATCTAACTTGCAAATTAAGTGCTGAAGGAAAGAAATTTTTGAATATGGTTGAGGAGAGAAGAGCAATTTATAAGAGGAATGAATTAGTCAAGCAGACTAAGTCAAGTTTCTGGCAGAAAGAGGATGAGAAGTTAAATGGCAAAATGCTTGAAAATATTGCAATTCACATAGACAAACCAGTTAGTGGAAAGCTTTGCATTAGAAGAGATAATACACTTTTTGATAATTACTTTGTAGGTGCAAGTAACTGTGAAGATACTTATCAGATTTTGGGAGGTTGGGGATTCAAAGGTGGAAAAGATCCAATCTTTCCTGGGATTTATTTTGTTTGTGGTGACAAAGCTTATTACAACCTTCCAGACCACTGGTATGGAACTTGTTATGTGGGAATTGTTTTTCCTAAAGTGTTTCATGTTGACAGAGATTCAGAAGGATTGTTTAAAATTCATAATTATGTAAATAGAGTTAAAAGAGAAACTTTTACTGAAGTTCTGGGAGATATTTTTCAAGCAGTAATACCTTTTGTTGGTATAACCTTAAATGCAGGGAGAATTAGAAAATTATCCACTATAGTTGATAGATTATCAACTGACACAGCTGATGGGTTTCAATTAGTAAATGTTGAAGTTATTGCAATTAGATCCATGGTAATTCAAGATCGCCTTGCTTTAGACATACTCCTAGCAAAAGAGGGAGGAGTCTGTGGCATTTTACATGTACAACATTGTTGCACATATATACCTGACGAAAGTAAGAATATTGAAATGTATATTAAGAATATTACACAAATGCATTCAGAGATAATTCCTTTAGAAGAAGATGATTTTACAGGGAAACTTTCAAAAAGGTTTCAAGCAATTAAAAACTGGTTTCATGATATCGGAAGTTCAATTCTTGGCAAGATTTTGGCACCTTTGATTATAATAGTATTCATTTTTATTTTGACCAAAATAGGTTGTTTGTTACATAAAAGAAAGAAACAGTTGAAAGAAAAGAAAAGAATCTATAAACTTAGAAAAGAAGAAGAAAGGGAAATCGAATTACAGGAGTTACATAGAGAGCGTTATGCTAATTCCAAAGATTATGCAGAAACAGACTTTTAGGTTTACTGATACAAATGAATTTGAATCGATTTCTTAGAAATTTAAATTACCAAAATTTTGAGTGCTAGTGTGGTGATGTGTTAATCACCAGATGAGGGAGTTGATGGAGCGAGATAGAAAACAAAATTTTGTTTAAACTCGTGAAGTCAAGTCAAGTCAAGTCAAGTCAAAAATATGTTTATTGTGACCGTAGTCTTTAAACAAAGCAATTAGAATAGCACAGAATGGAGTATGACTTATTATTTTTAAAACTTTGTCCATATGCGAGGTTTGTACACACCATTATCAAAAATACAACCAAATCAGTAAAATTTACAGTTATCTTAAAACTTAATTTATCTAAAATACCTAATCCTATTCTTATTACTCCATACAAATACAATCTGCTAAAATCTCATACAGTACTACAAGTTATTCTGTATCTCTCAGTGCCATCAACGACACCTTTAAAAATTTCCCGAGTGCAATTGCGATATCAATGTAAGGGATTTCTGTTAAGAGCCTTGCTGCCTGTGCTCTTGTTTTTACATCATATTTTATGAAGACAGGACGCAACCAAAGTTTCCTAAGATCTAGGAGTGTAAAACAGTCTAACAAGATATGCAGCGGGTCTCCCTTTGTCCTTAAGTAACACTTGCAGTGACCTTCCTTATCTAACATTTTTGCATTCAGGTCTCTGTTTATTACCCATGGGTTGATCCCGATTCTGATTCTGAGGATCTCTTGTCTGTATCCACAATTGGGTAATCTGTCGAGGTAGGGGAACCAATTCTCAAGGGACCATGCATTTAGCATATGTACCACTGATTATTTCTTTCTTAAATAGCCTCTATCAAGCAATTTCGAGACTTCTTTCCCTCTTTGCTTCAATTCCCCTTTGGTACTAGTGATTTGCAATGAGCTCTGATCCCAGTCGAGCTCAAGAGTGTTACAGATTCCCTTCACTTTATCCCTACTGGACTTCGCCCATTTTAGCTCGCTTTTCTGGATTTCTTTGCGACACCAATATGCCACTTTTTTTGTATCAGGGTCTTCTAATCTCTTCCAGAATCTGATCACAGCCATCTGGGTTAATATTGCCCAGGACTTTGTATCTATTTCTGTTCTGATGGCTTGAATCATAGCAGATTTAGGAAGTGATAGGAGCCTTTTTATGCAATTTCCCTCTATGACGTCCCAGGATCCCCTACCGCTCAAATAGAGGATCTCTGCGCCATAGAGAACTTGGGGGGGGATCATTGCCTCAAAAGCTCTGAGCATTGGCCGGTGTGACATCTCACCATATTCCCTATTGAACCTTTTAAGTCCGCATATGGAGGAGAGAGCCTTTGCCTTTTGCGTTTCTAGGTGGGTGCTCCACTTTAGTGCCCTATCGAACCAGATACCCAAGTAACGGTACTCATTTACTGTCTCTAATTTAAGGTCCCCTATGTACCAGCTAAATCTGCTTGGTTTTTTCCCGAAACATAGGGTTTTTGTTTTATCCAAGTTGATGGTCAAAAATTTTTCAGCACAGTAGGTATTAAAAGCATTAAGCTTCCTTTGGAGGCCTCTCTCGGTCTGATCTACTATCACCAGATCATCAGCATATAATAGGCATGGGATTTTATTCCCGTCCATTTTTGGGCTGGCGCTGCCCTCCACCTCTAAATAGGCCGGAAGATCTGACAAGTAAACAGAAAAAAGCTGGGGGGCCAGCACACAGCCCTGTCTTAGCCCGTTGGCTATGGGTATTTTGGGAGTTAGGGAGCCCCTCGTATCTTTAATTACTTGCCCCCAGTTTTCCCTGTGTAGTTCTTTTATTATGGTCAAGAGCTCTGTCGGGATATTTAGTCTCTTTAGTGTCTCCCATAGGCAGGCCCGATCTACAGAATCAAAGGCTGCTTTGAAATCAACGAAACAGCAGCATAGTTTGCCGTTCTGTTCCGTTGACTTCCTCGCCAACGCCCATAGTGCAAACCCGTGGTCTATTGTCGAGTGGCCTGCTCTGAATCCACCCTGTTCTATGGGGATTATTTGGCCCTCTTCTACCCATGTATTCAGTTGTTTTAAAACGATTTTTGAGAACACTTTCTCTCCAATATCTAGGAGGTTAATCAGCCGATAGTTTCTTGGCTCCTCTTTGCTCCCTTTCTTATGTATCGGCCTGATTATAGCCCCCTTCCAAGTAGGAGGCATTGCGCCATCTTTTAGCACTACCTGAAACATATTGGCCAGGAAACTTGCCCACCATGTTACCTCGGTCTTCAGGATTATTGCAGGCAGATTGTCTGGGCCTGCTGCCCGGGTTAACTTGAGTTCTTTTAATGTGAGCTCTACTTGTTCTTCGTTAAATTTGGCAAGAAACTCTTCAGAGATATCTTGCCATGATTTAATCTCCGTCTCCTGACTGGGAGTCCTTGCCCCGTACAGTTCCCTTATATATGTATCCCATGCTGCCTCACTCACCACACAGTTTAATTCGCCCTCTGAGGTGCCAGATGCTGTCTTTACTAGTTGCCAGAATTTCCTTAGATTTTTGTTCTCTATGGCTTCTAAAAGTTCTAACCAGCATTTTTCTTTATGTAACCTTTTAGTAGTGCATACCATTTGTTTGAATTCTTTTTTCTGTTTTACCAGGAGATCCTGTCTCTCTTGTGAGAAGGTCTTTTTTTGTTTCCTCTGTATTGCTCTTATGTCCCTTTTCTTGTTTTGACATTCTACTGAGAAGCCTTTACCATAATTTCTTTGTTTTACCCTATTGGGAACTTCTCTTTTTAGGTTTAACTTGAGGCATTGAACCAGTTCTTCTAATTTAAAAATGAACCATTCCAGATTTTTATTTTCAAAATTGGCGGGTGCCATTTTTATTTGCATGGCCTTCACTTTTTCCAGATATTCCTCAGTTAGACGTGTCGTCACACGTTTGGGGTACTCAACTGCTTGGTTTATCACTGTTTCTCTCTGTAATTTCCTACCCCCCGTTATTACTATATGGAGGAGTTTGTGATCACTCATCACATTTTGAATTAACTTAAAGGAACTTATCTGGTAAAACTTCCAGGCCTGCAGGAATATATAGTCAATTGGACAGTTCTGCTGCCCTTGAGTAAATGTTTTTCCTGCTGGTATATCTGATTCTAATCTTCCATTAAAACAGTGAAAACCCCTGCCTCCTAAGATATGTATTAAATCCTGGTCTTGTTTCGAGGTTTCCCCTACAGGAAACCTTGCCGGGTTTATACCGAATGCCTCTAGCTGTTCCATATTGTAGAGATCTGCTTTTCTTGGGTTTAGTTTATGGTTGAAGTCCCCCAGTATCACTATTGTATCTGCGGAGTATTTTTCTAAAATACTATCAACATCATCCTTAAAAAACCTCCTTTCCCTTTCATACTCCTCCCCATTTTCCCACTGCATATATACATTCAATAAAATCATCATTTTATAATTTAGATCCGCCGTCAAGAGTTCGATTCTGCTTGATTGTACCCATTTACATTTTGTGTTCAACGGTTTTATTTCCCTCATTACTCTTGTTGATACCAAGGTCATGAGGCCCCCAGAGGGCCTCCCACGATTTTTCTTTAAGGCCGGCTGATGTATCTGGGCATAACCGTCAAAGGTTGGGGTATCGTCGCATAACCAGGTCTCTTGCAAGCAGGCAATGTCTACTTTGTTTATAAATTCCTTTATGCCTTCCCATTTTTGTTCATTTCCTAGGCCATTTACGTTCCAAGACAAGAGACCTAAGTCATGCGGACCCCCTTCATCCTATTCGACGTCACTCAGCTCTCCTTCCTCATCTGTAGCCACTGTATTCCTTTCGATACTTTCCTCCGCGTGGGTGCTGTTCGACAACCAGTTCCCCCATGAGGAATCATTACCTGTGTTTTCAATTATAATGTTCAGAGAGTTTCGGTCACTTTTTGTTTCTTTGTATAGGAATACTTGTCTCTTCTGGAGCCCGGCATGTTGTTTTAAGAAATTATTATCTTTCACAGGTTTTATATCTCTCTCTGGGATAATTTTTAATCCTTGATGCGTTATTTCCTTTGTGGCATTCAGGATTGCCCTTTTTACCAAGGCTGAGTATAATGAGATTTTTGTTATTTCCTTTCCTTGCTTGTTTTCTACAAAGCCAACTTGCTGCAGGTCTTTAGTGCCGATCCCCCTCAGACTAGCGCATTTTGAAAATGCCGACAGGACCTGTGCCCTATTCGGGGGGTTAATGTTTCTTCCAGACTTTCCTTTCCTCCCTGCTGGTAACTGGTCCAGGAATACCCATTTGTTATCATCTCTCTCGTATGGGTTCATGTTTGATTCATTCTGCTGATGGCTGGTGAGTGTTCTTCCTTCTCTCCGGTTTTTGGTTCTTATATTGGATTCTTCGTGTATCTGTGGTCTTATACACCTTTGTTCAGTGGCCGGATCATCCAATAGCCTTACGCTTTGACTCTTCGTACGGGTGGAGGGGAGAGTCTCTGTTGCCTCCCTATGTGATTGTTTTTTCTTTGGTACTCTCACAGATTTAGGGGGCATTGGAGTTTTTGCCGCCACCTGTGCCGGTCTTTGTGTTATAAATATTGGGGCTAAGGCATTTAATCCTAGGGCCACCCTCCCTTTCCTTGGTTCCTTCTCTTTTCTTGTTCCGGCATGGTTCGTTTTCCTGGTTTTTTCCTTCCTGTTCCTAGACCCAAGAGAGACATACCCTCCTCGCCTTTTTATCAGCATGGGTCTTCTTGATATATACACATTATTCACGGGTTCTAATACCTCCATTTCTGCTTGTTCTGCAGATTTGGGCATCCTTTCGAGTAAAACCAAGCTTTCGTCTTCCGATACTGTCCTGTCACTTTCCTTGTTTAGTCGGACTGTATCTGTTGGCATTGCCCTACTTGGCAGTTGGCACTTTATTTCTCCAAGTTCTTCTTCTATTTTCTTTAAGTGTTGTTTCTGTGCCTTCATTACTCCGTTGTTTGATAGGGTTACTTCCAAGATTCCTTGGAGCGCTCTCTGCATTAACAAGATTAACTCCATCAGGGAGGATGTTGGAGTTTCCGCGAGCATTGAATCCTGTGAGATATTTCTGCTTGGGTTTGCTGGGTAGCTTGTCCTTAAGCACTCTTGTCGTATTGGGGATTTTTGTCGTTGTTTCTGTTGTAGAAATTGGTCCGGTGCTCCTCCCCAGATAGTACTCTGGATCTGGTCGTCGTTTCCCCTGTGGCCGTCAGTCCCTACTGACATCAAAGAGAACATTTTCGGTGAGGATGAGAGGCGAGGGGCCGAGATTTGGTGATTTTGGCTCTGTAGTGTCAGGTTTAAGGATCTATGGCTCACACCCCCTTCCTCGTTTTCAGGGTTGGCTCCTTCCTGGGGATCTCCTTGGTTGGACCGACTCTGGATTTCATCTGGCAAGCCTAATTTTTCCCCGATTTCTCCGCCAATTTCCACAATTTCTTCATCTAAAACAGACGCTATTGCTGGGTTTAAAGTTCTATAGTGTTTGCCTACGAATTCCTTTATAGATTTTAGCGCTGCTGTGTTCTCTTTCTGTTTGATGGTCGTTTGAATACCACCTTTTTTTCCCTTCTGGGCCGTCTTCGTCGCTCTTTTGACTTTCTTTTTCTTTCGTGCCCCTTTATTGTTTTCCATAGAAGAAGCAAGGCTTTCCAGGCTTTCATTGAGGGATTTTGAGCCTTCTAATGATTTACTCCTTCCATGTTCATCCGGTAATTTTTGGCCTCTTTTGGGTGCCATTTCTAAGCAGCTGCTGCTATACTAAGGTAATGTGCTTAAGATTTTATTTTAACTTTTACTTTTAGTAAAGAAAAATATAAAGAATTATTCACTTACCTCTGTTCTGCCTTGGTTGCCTTCTGCCTACTGCCTTATTGCCTTGCCCCGCTTATATTTCTACCAAGGGTAATTCTCTAAGGGTATTTTCTGGAGTTGTTTATACTTTCTTTTACTGTCCGGAGCATGTATTCCACTCCCTTTCTTGCCAGCTTCCGGCTCCAAAGCTTCGCTGTGTACAGACTTATGGACTGCCTTTAGGATATGGCAGGTTCAGGTTCAGCTTGTTGGATTTGTTCTGGGTTTATTCTGCTTTTTAACCGGGAGGGGCTGTTTGGATGCACCCAGTCCGCTTAGATTCTTACTGTGTTTGCTTACTGAAGGGCAGCTCGCACACGCCGAGTCTCCCTGCACGCAGCGGCTCCCGCGCGGCTCCTGCTCCCACTCCCCACGTCACATTCCACTCCTCTCCGCCGGCCTCACAACCATCCGCGGCTGGGGAGGAGGTCTGATGCCCGTTATCCTGCTGCGGCCGGGGTCCGTTAACACGGGCTGGACTGTGGCTCCCGCGCCGGTTTCCCACGCTCCTTACTCCGCACCACCACACCGTGCTCCGGTGATACAGCGGTCAGCGGTCAGCGGTCAGCGATCCGTCGCCTCTGTGCTCTCTGCGTTTGGTCTGGAGGGGCGTGGTCAGGCAAGGCACGGCGCAACTGGTCAGAACAGAGCACAGAGGCATTTTAGGCCAGTGGTGCGAGCCAGAAGCCACTTACGACACGGGAAGGAGAATCTTCTTCTCACCAGGATGACATCACAGGCAGCAGTAGAAAGTTTAGTGTTGACATTTTTCACACTTTCAAATGGGGAAATGAAAGAATCTTGCTTGTACTCAGTGGGACAATGTTTTACAATGTCGGTACCTTGGCATGTACTCATTCCCAACAAATGGCATGGTGGAAGATATGAAGACACTGTATTCAAATTAGTCCTCAAGAGCAGACGTGTAGAGTCCGTGGCGGTAGAAGGGGGAGGCAATAGTGTGCCACCTGAACTACAACAACAAGCTGAGGAGGATCAGGAGCACAATTTGAGTTGCAGAATTTCCTAAGCTACTGTAATTAGCACATGAAAATTAAATGATCACGGACTGTAATTAATACATGAAAGTGAAATGTTCCCGAGAGATGAATAAGTTAGTCGTCTCCTGGGCAATGGATGCCCATGTCAAGAAATGCCATAAAAATGTATATCAAATGTTAAAAAAAAATATATTTTAAAAAATTGAAATTTGTAAAAACAAGTTCAACAAAAAAACACTAAAAAAAGTTTAACAACCTTGCAACAAGCAATAAATAAAGAAACAAACATAAATGAAAATGTTCCACCCATAGTGTGTTGTCTGCAGGTGATGGAGCGAGATAGAAAACAAAATTTAGTTTAAACTCGTGAAGTCACATTTCCATAACATGAATAATAATATTAATGATTTGTGATATGTCATGATAATACAACTTAGATTAAACTTTACACATGGGGGGACTAACATGTGTGCTCATAAACGTGCATAATTGTTGCATCTTTTTGTTCGTGCAAAATAATAAAATAATTTATTGTTTTCGTTTTTGTCATTACTAACTGCTGCAAACATAAAAAAAAGCATGTGCTTGTTTTGCTTTTCCTTGTCTGTGTGATGTCATTTCTACTATTCTAGGTGCATATAAGTCTCATGGATTATTGAAGACTGGTAGATATAAACGCTGCTTTATTTGTTTGCATTGGCTAGGTAACATTTGATTAATCGGGTGGGTTAATTAATTAGTAAATCTTGGGGTGGATACAGAATCTACATTATTTCTTACATTAATACTTTTCTTGTGTTTGTTTTATACTAGAAAGCATAAGTTGCCTGCTTTTGGGCCTAGTCTACTCGAGCTACAAAAAGTTGAATTTTACTTCTGCAAAAGTCACGAGACGCCCATTCTGAAATAAAATGTTCGTCAAAAGCTGCGTTCACAAAGCAAAAACTGACGTGCTATCATCATTCTGTCGGACATGGCCAAGGTCGAAAAAGAACATTTTGTCAGTCCTTAACTTGGCATCCGCGGAAGTCAATTGGAAGCAATGAGACATTTGTTGCAAACTTAGGAAGCTCCTGGTTGCATACAGAAAAGACAATGGTCCTTAAGAAAAGTGACCTAATGGAACTTTTGAAATGTGGGTGACATGTCACTTGTCACTCTCAGCCAATGGGACGTCGAAGATTTCTGAAAACTTTCCTTTGCGTAGTTTAGTTAGCGTAGAAAGGTATAAAAAGTCATGCCCCTAGGGATGGGCTGGCTGCTGCTTTCTGACTTTCCGATGAGGGTGAAGTGCTGTCGGACATTGCGTGGAGCACGTAAGAATCCTCAAAGAACTTTACTTTAATTTCTATCTATTTAGCTTAGTTAGGGACTTAGGTTTTAGAAATGCTAAACTTTAAATATTCACTTTAATTTTGATTCACTTGCTTAAATTGTATTTTTCTCACGTTTCTTTACAATCATGCTTGCTTTATTGCTAATAAAATTCATTTATAAAACTATCAACTTATATACCATAATTTAGTAAATAAAATCTTACTTTTGACAAACAAGCTGGTTTTGATTATTCAGAAGTGTAGGTTACTATTAGCTAGATCACGTCGCCAATGGTGGTCATTTAAATGGTTAGGTTTTATTCTAATGACAATATTCTTTCCGCAGATGTATAAAATTGTATATAGTTTGTAGATAATGTGTATATAGATTTAATCTGACCACCTGATTCAGTAGGCCCAAAATATGTCAGGTTTATAAATGGGTCCATAATTTAGTATAGAATTTTGTTTATAGGTTATGAAGTTGGGTAGCGTTGTTTATGATATATTTTCTATAGGCCGCTGGATCACAGGCCAGTCACAGCTAGGGAAGGCTACCCATTTAGTGTTGGGTGCTGGGCTTAGGCTGAAAGCAGTGGGATGCAGATGTTGGCCCCACAGTACGATGGTCTTTGTGAGCTGGTGCAGGGTTTCTGACAACGTGGCCAGACCGGGGATGAATCTCCTGCAATACGTTACCATGCAAGGAAACTCTGTATCTTCATCTGCATCTGGATGACTGGGGCAGTGCGGATGGCTTCTGCCTTCCGTGGATTGACTTGGAGTCCTTCCCCTGAAAAGACGTAGCCAAAGAAATCAATTGAACCCTTTTAGAATGAGCATTGTTTTCGGTGTAGGGTGAGGCCGCAGGGTTCTCCTCAAGACTCTGGCAGTATATGAGGATGTCAACGCTCAGGTTAATTACTCCTACCAGGTCAGAGAGGGTCTCCTTGATCACATTCTGAAAAACCTCTGCAGCTGAGGAAATGCAGAAGCTGAGCCAGGTGTACCGTGGGAGAACCACGTACGTGGAGACGGTCGGGATGTTGCGACTTTCTGGCGCAAACTTTACTTTGTGATATCCTAATTTCAGGTCCTGTTTGGAAAACCGTTAAAGCCTGCTACAATGTCATCCATCGTCGGAGACCCATGCCTCTCTCTCTGGATGGCCTGGTTGGAGAGCCATTTGTCGACGCATAGCCGGGTGGCTCCGGCTGCTTGGGCTTTGGAGTGATCACCAGCGGGGAGACTGGGGGTTGGGACCCAACACATTTTCGATTACACCTTGGTTTTCTAGGTCCTGTAGCTCCTTCTCTACCACGGGGCAAGGATGCGCCTGTGCCTGAGTGTTGTTGGCTTGATGGTCTTGTCAATGTGGAGCATCACCTTGTGATTTTTGAGAATTCCCAGCCCCTGGAATAGTTGCGGAAACTTATTTAGTATGTTTTCTGCATGCGTATCATGGACTTGTTTTGCAAAAAATACCAACTCTAGATCTTCTGCAGTGTGGCATCTGAGCAGTGTCCGCTTCTGGCCTTCAGTGATGTGGAACTTGGTTCTGATGGAGTGCTCAGCACTGGTGATGTCAACTTCTATCACTCCTATAAGCGGTAGGGGTATATCCTGGCCAAGCTGGTAGTGAGGGGTGGTCGAGGGGACAGTTTCTTGTATTGGCTTGAATCGATCACATTCACGGACGCTCCTGTGTGTATCAGGGCTTGAACGGAGTTGTTGTTAACATGCACGTGGGTGGAGGTCGTTTCTTGTGATCAGACCATGCGGCAAACAAGATTACGAAGATGTCATCTTCGTCATCTTCATAGTGGGCAGCAGCTCCACGCACCCAGGATGCTTCTGTGGGTGTGGGGTCCTATAGAGTCAGGTGACATAGGGTTGTGCTATGTCCTCTTGATGTGCCTCCTATGGATCACCCCCCTCTTCCGCAGGAGACACTGGCATAGTGATTATTCTTCCCGCACTTAGAGCAAGTCTGCCCTCTTGCTGGGCACAATTCTTGTGACTTGTGCTCGAACCTACAATATGCAAATTCCCCAACAGGTCTGCTAGGCCGAGAATTCCGGTGGGCTGGTCTGGGGCCCTGTTGCACTGCATCCACTGTCTCTTCGCACTTAGAGCAAGTCTGCCCTCTTGCTGGGCACAATTCTTGTGACTTGTGCTCGAACCTACAATATGCAAATTCCCCAACAGGTCTGCTAGGCCGAGAATTCCGGTGGGCTGGTCTGGGGCCCTGTTGCACTGCATCCACTGTCTCTTCCTTGATGGAGATGGCCCTTTGCGATGTTGTAGCGATATTGCTTCGAACTCTGGCGGCTTCTATTTCCTCCACCCGGCTGTCGGCTAGTTCATGGAAGCATGGCAAAACGAGTATGTTGTCCAGGGACATCCCTGGTTGTGTGTCAGTGTGACAGACTTGCCCCTCTATATTATTTGATCACCGATCTCTTCCAGTTAGTTGATGTTCATGCAAGTTCGTGCGAGCCTCCTTAACCTGGCGTAGAACATGTCCACCATCTCTACATCTGTTTATCTGGCTTGCTGCAGCTTGAATCATTCATAGTCCGGGTTCATTTGGGGGTCAAAATGCCTATTGAGGGCAGCAACCGGCACATCGTAGTCATTTTTATCCCCGTATCTTGTAGTATCTCAAAAGATTCGTAGATTTAATCACCCCCAAATTGAGTCAGCAAAGAGAGCTTCACAGCCCCTTCAGTCTCTCTCATGCCTCTGAAGTAGTGGTTGAGGTGTTCCAACCAGAGCTTCCACCTGGGCGCAGCTGTAGCAGGGTCGGCGAGTTGGCTTAAGGGGGGTATTGGCGTAACTGAGGCAAGCAAGAATGGCTGTGGTGGCACCTGCAGGGGTACTGGCTGCTGTGGGGGGGTGGATCGCCCATGTCCAACAGAACTGTGTGTCCTTGGTGTCTGTGGGCAGGGTGTGGTCCAAGATGTCCCAAGTGTAGGTGAGATGCTGCTGTTGCACAGTTGTCTGTTTGGCTGATGACTGACCTTTGAATGTGAGGGAGATTCCTACATCCTTTCCCCTATGAGTAGTCCAGAGCTGATGAGGCTGATTTCTCCTGGTCCTTCAGGCTTTGCAGACATATGCCAGGGCTGATGATGGGTCCAGGAGGCCGATTGCAGGCTCCTTCTCAATGCTGTGCATATTTTACCTGCCTACAGGCATGGGAGGGATCACTGATCGGCAAGGCCACGGGTTGGCTGGGTGGTGCACCGACCACAATGGGAGCAGGAAGCCACGCCCCTATGCTGCACAGGAGGCCCATTGGAAGGAATGGGATTTTTCTCTCAATTTACGATTCGCAATTTGCTAATCGCAAATTGAGAATAATTTCAAGGGTGCAGGGGTGTCCAAAGGACACCCTGTTGCACCCCTGAAATAAGCATAGGTGCACATGTGGTGCACATACATGCCCTAAAAGTTGCCCTAGAAGTTGGTGGTAATTTGCGATTCCTTAAGGCCATTTAGCAATTTGTTTTGCCTTCTTACATTGCATTTAAGGAATCTCAAATACATATCATTTTGTGAATTCGCATTAGCAAAAGGCCAAAATTCTGCGAATTTTGGCCTTTGCGAATGCGAATTTCAATGATACATATGGCCCTATGTCTTTAAAGCTATGCATTGCAATATCAAAATTACCCTTTTAACAATTAACGGCTCCTGTTTGACAGTTGTGCCTGTTATTTAAATCTGCAGGTCTAAATTTCTGCATGAAGATTTTTATTTAAACGTATGACTTATATGTCTTTTGTGCCAATAACGTAATAAAGGTTTTATGATTCAACTGAGTATTTCTATGCTTCATACCTCCTTGAAGTTTAATGATTTGGGTTATTGCTTTCAGGCCGTACAAGTGTTAGGAGCTCCCATGGATGGCTACTGTTGAATTATTGGTCAATTCCAATTATCCTGGAAGTCTGGCACGAGCGTTTCTTATAGATTTCCTGAACTACTATTCTGTCATGCTCTGTTTGAAACTCACGATGCACTGTTACCCGTGGGACAGCAATGCTTAATATTCAAAGACAGAAACAGGGTCGGACTGAGAACCCAAAGCTGCACTGTCAAATGTTGTCAGACCAGACCTCGTACAGAGAACAGTAGTGCAGTGAGCAGGCCTAACCACTACAAGGGAAATTTGGGAAACATGGTGCATTCTACAACTCATTTCTCATTAGAGATTCAATTGTATTAACTTTTAAAGTATAGTAAATGATGAACTTCCTGTGCACTAGGATAAGATAATCTTTGTTGGGGCTCTTCAATGATTCCTTCACTATCTCCCTCCAACAGTGCCTCTCTTCTCTTCATAGCCCCTCCCTCACATGTATTTTATTTGTTTTTATGGCACCTCTCATATCAGAGTACTTTATCTCTTGCCCACATACAGAGACAATTAACCATACATGTGTACATCAGTGCATAGGAAACCTTACATTGGGCAAAGGGGACTGCAAGGTGCAGGATTCACTTGTCTTCCATACTGGTAGGTACTTTTTAAGAGTGCTTGGTCTGGAAAAAAACAAAGTTGGGATTTAGAGCCTAACACAGGGGTTAAGTTTGACTTTAATAGGAAAAGTTTATTTCTGCCCAAACAAGCCTTGTTTAGGAGCAGCAGAATAATGAAAGACTTGGAAAAAATCATAACTTTCTAACCTGTACCATGCAGCTTGCATGCAGCTCTTCGATGGCAGTTCATAGCTCACTGTGCTAGATTATGATTGTAATTTATAAACTGCACAGCAACAAAAGAATCTCTATGGCAAAAGCAGTAACCCACTGAGCTTTACACATAAAATAGTGTTCTTTGATATGCATGGTACACGTTCTTTGCTGAAGGCATATTAACCCTCTGTGCTACCTTATATAAGTCAATATTGTCACTAGAAAAATTCCCATCTCTTCATCAGGTACATTTATCACCAGAGTTAACTTGACATGTTTATTGTTGCCTGAAAACTGGTGAATATACATGGAACGTTGCAGTTCTTTTAAAACTGATGCACTGCTACAAAACTTGCCCCCACTAACAAAACCGCCCCCCCACTCTTCCAGCCTCCCAGGGAAACGCTAGATGCCTGGCACAGCCAGTCCGGCCTTGACTCTAACCAAGCATAGAGGG
This sequence comes from Lissotriton helveticus, assembly GCF_964261635.1. Taxonomy (NCBI): domain Eukaryota; kingdom Metazoa; phylum Chordata; class Amphibia; order Caudata; family Salamandridae; genus Lissotriton; species Lissotriton helveticus. The sequence continues at coordinate 1,827,633,180 of NC_136067.1, forward strand.
TCTAAATTTGTGACCTACCTGAAGCATATTAATGAGATAGGTCAAAATGCAATCCACTACGAATTGGTATGTTGTGAAACAACCTAATAATAAATAGGTTGGTTGGGTCACAAAAAAATCAATGCATTTGGTAGAAGTCATAGTGTAAATTGTACCCACTTCTATAGAATCCATTTCAATAGAAACTGCAAATTGGTTTGTGATGTAATTTCTTAGTAAGAAACTATCCGGTCCTCACTTACTTCCTTCTGAACCCTCCCTAAATCTCCCCTTAGCACCCATTTGACCCCTTCAATTTTGTAGCAAGTATTCCCCATTTTCCAGCTATTCCCCTGTCCCTCCCACATTTGTTACTTAAACGTAGGATCACATGTGCTGAGATCTCTACCTTCAGTGTAGAGAGGTTTTCATTGAAAAGCTAGGAGAAGAGAAGGGGTAGACCTCTGAATGTAGGTTACTTAATAGCATTGTGTAGTATTTGAGTAATACTATTGTAGTTCGCCTACACGTGCAACAAAATTCAATTTGTGATTACTGTTTGTGACACTAGTGAAGACCTGAAGATGTGGTATCTATACTTAACAAATTGGTTGCATATTTGACATTATTATGGCTTTCAGTGCATAAAGTTGGCACCACAATGGTTGAAAAAAGGCATAAAGAGATTGTGACTGTACTGAGAAAGCAATATCACAGCCATTGCATAGTAAATTCACTGACATAGAGGTAGGATTTAAGACATAGGCACTGATTTATATCAGGGTGGACGACCCATCGTTCCGCCAAGGGGACAGAATGAACTGCTTCGTTCTCATGACACAAGGTCCGGCAGCCTAGTTTATTAATAATCACCAAGCAGAAGGTGAAATATAAAAGCATTGCCAGGTACCGCCGCAACAGCAGTTTGTGTCAATGCATTTTACTCTGTGCTACAGGACTGTGTCAGCAGGATGCAGACCTGTAGCACAGACCATTTTTGTCTTCTTTGGAGAAAGAAGATATTGAAACTGGATTTTCTTCTTGTAAATAAACATGTTTCCTCTCCCCAAGAGAGATTTCTCCGAAGGCGAGGGGAGAATTCAGTTGATTTGACTGTCCCCCACCACCAGGTTTTGCCTGGTGGTGAAAGACAGGACACAATGGCTACATGTTTTCCTTCTAAATTGGGCAGGCACGCATGTAGCCATTTCTCTGATGGCTCTCACTCCCCAGGGCTATCACAGAAGATTGGCCATGGTCGGGACGGAGTAGTCTCCACCATGGCAAAACTGAAGGTCCACCCACATATAGATTGGGCAATCGGACCAGTATGTTGGCGGGGAGGGAACTCTGTAGCCGCAGCAACAGAGTTCCCTTCCCGCCAACATATACATCGAGTCCATAACTGTTACTATCCTGGGCTTAATTGAGAAATTGTCGTACTTAAGCTTATCCTTCAATTTCGTTTGATTTCTTAGCATGGTTGTGGATACCTCTGAAATTTGCACCTGGTATAATGCTGCACATACTTGACATATTGGGTGATTTGCTTTTAAATCAATTGTGTAAATGCCTGGCATAATTGGGATCCTGGCATTTTGGTCTCAATTATTGACATATTTGAGGCATTGTGACATATATTTGGCTATTCCTGGGATAATTCTGACCCTTGAGTAAAAGCTTATCAAGAACATAATTGTGATATTCCTGACACTATTCTGGCTATACCCCGCATTATTGTGGTGAAGATAGTTGCTATCTTATGGAAATCCCTGGCATTTAATTACCATCAGAAACCAGCGTAAACAGTAGAGTCTGACCATGTATGGCAAGCTTTACATTGGTGGACTTGAAATGTTATTTATAGAGAAAGAAAAGTTTGCATTTGATCCCAAACTAGGTGTTTGGGAGGTAAGCCAGTGTTTGAAAGTAGAATGATTGTATGTCTAAAACATATTCAAAGCTTACTTTTGAGGGATAATTCATTCTGAGCTGGGGGTTATTATTCTTCTTTATACCAGAGAAAACTTACTGTTGCAGTTGTTAATGCAGGACTCATTTAAAAATCTACCTTGATGGTTGAACAATTTTTATTGGGTTTTCTCAACTTTAGACATTAGAATTTGCAGCACAATATGAACAAAAACGGATAGCATTCTTCAGATATATTTCAATATCAGTACATGATAGAAACCAAGGTTCTGTACCTGCACAAATAATATGCAAAACTCAAAGTAGTAACAGCAATAAGCTGATTTCTGTTTGTGCATTACTTTATAGGCTAGGAGTTAAATGCACTGGCTCGTAATGATGAAATATGTTGAAATCCTTCAGCTACGTACTGCCGTATATATTTGGTAGGGCTTCGGGGATTCTAGCACTTGACCAACTTGGTGTCGATCACCGACGGGGCAAATTCTCATAAGGTTGCAACCATACATCCGCCAAAAAGCTCTCAACTTTCGTCCACTTCAAGAGAACTTGAAGGGTTAGCTTCTAGCCAGCCTAACAACAGTCTTCCAGGTCCAGGGTATAAGGACAATGGGCTGCTCCCTCTTTCATCTTGCGAGAATAGACTGAACTCGAGGGAAAGTGCTTTCCAGTATACTTGTGTATGGAGGGAGAACATCGAAGTGATTCACATTTAAATGTAAATCAGCCTAAAATAAATCTACTGCCAGCTGTGTGTCCATATGTGTCTATTCTGATTGGAGTACCTCCTTTGTGCAGTGTGCAGACCGAGACTAAAGAGGAGTAAGGAGTTAAACACCAAAGTCCTGTACTGACTTGTATGCTATAGACGGTTCCCTTTTGTTAATGGTATCTTGTTGACTCGCAGAGTTATCGCGTTGACTCGCAGAGTTGGTTGGATAGGGCCTGGCCCAGCTGTATCAGGGAAGGTGTGTTATTGTTAGTAAAAGGTCTTTTATTGGGACCTTTGAGCCGCAAATGGGTGAGGGAACATATAACTCTGGTTCCGCTAGGCGTTTTCTATAGACCATGCATTTTGTCTCAGTATTCACAATATCATTGCTCAGACCTCATACCCTCAAAATATATGTGAGCATTCATCTGGGTTCCCCCAGTGCCTTCAATCTCCCACAATTAGCATGGCTGGAGCCTGACCCTCTTCTTAGTATGGAGGACCAGGTTTCCATACCTCTTTTGAATCCTTTCAGGAAGCCCTTCAGCCCTTATTTTATCTTCGGGGAAAGCCTGCAGTATCCAGCTACACCGCAGCAGGAGCCGCTTAATCCCAATATCATTGCTCAGACCTCATACCCTCAAAATATATGTGAGCATTCATGTGGATTCCCCCAGTGGATTCAATCTCCCACAACTAGCATGGCAGAAGCCTGACCCTCTTCTTATTATGGAGGACCAGGTTTCCATACCTCTTTTGAAGCCCTTCAGCCCTGATTTTACCTTTGGGGAAAACCTGCAGTATTCCGCTACACCGTGGCAGGAGCCGCATTATCCCCGGGCGCCAGCCGGCACATAAAGGTTCTGCCGGACTCCCGCAGCGCGGGAAGCCCTTCAGCCCTGATTTTACCTTTGGGGAAAGCCTGCAGTACCCAGCTACACTGCTGCAGAAGCCGCGACATCCCCGGGCGGCAGCGGGTGCATAAAGGCTCCGCCAGCCTCCCGCAGCTTGGGACGCTTGGGCGTGCCCGGGCCACGCACGGGCAAAGCCCGGGCCAAGGGCAGGCCTGTCTGCGCCCGTCAGAGGCCGAAGGAGGTCTGTTCTACTTAACTTGTGATTTGTTTGGGTGTTCAGGTTCCAGACCAATACTTGTGTGCAATTTGGGTATAAATGAGCAAGCGAAGGGTAGACAATGGCCAGGGGGCCGCAGGGACTCTGGACGCTTTCCTACAGAGGGCAGAATCAGTGCTGATAAATGAAATCAAACTCACGGAGCGGAGGTTGTCACTTGGGTCGACTCCAGCTCCCACCAGACTATCTATGATGCCTGTGCTTTCCCAACCTTGTATGTTGATTAATACCGACGCATCTTCTTCCCGGCCTGATCCCATTCAGCACGCTATAGAAGGTCACTTAGCAGATACTGTGTCCTTGTCATCCTCGGAGTCAGAATTTAGCTCGGCTAACCCTACAGTTACCACAAGAGAGCAAAAAATTAAGCCCAGGATAGCCCCCACTGTAGTACCTTTGCCAAACAAAAGGAAGGCTAGGACTACCCGTAAGAAGAGCAAACCTGGGCAAAGACTAAATGGAAAAGTTGTGGAAACCTCAGACAGCCCTAGTGCGCATAGCGAGGTCCAAACAATTGCCTTTAACTCCAATGTGCCCAAATAATTCTCCAGACAGTTTTCAAGTCTGGAACTTCTGGGGTCGACTTGGAACTATGATGATAACCCTTCAGGAATCTATTCAGCTCAAAATATCTGCAGTTGAAGCTAGGCTAGCTATGGTGGATGAACACATCAGTCATATACATTTACCTGTACCATCACACAGCTCCTGCGTCCCAAATAATAGAGGGGTTGACATAGGGGCTGGGAATTCTAGCAGAACCACTAACGAGCAGCCACAGGGTAAGAACATTACCAAATGTAAAGACACATGTGTAGCAATTACTTCAGCTCGCACTAGACAGCCTCCCCCTCATAAAGAAACTCCTGCAGAACACCCAGAAATTTTTCTGATGCAGTGAGCAGAGATCCGACTTTTAGGTCATCAGGTCAGCCGAAAGACAGTGATAGAGGTTTTGCCTCCAGGGACTACTCTGAGTCCCTTATCCATCTTCCATCCACTTTAAACTTACCTCCAGATGTCACCCCTTATACAGACATTCTGGTAAACGTTCCTCCTTTACCCCACAATACTTTCGAACATTGGGCAGCTCTAAAAAACAATTCATTCTACTATTTGGGTCGAAAAACTGGTCTAGGCAATCCTCTTTTTTCTGAATTTAAAATGGCCCGTAGAATAGATTGAGTTGGCCCCTCAAAGAAGACTCTCCAAGGGGATTGTGTTGTGTTAACTGTTAGCTCACCTTTTCTGGTGCGTACAATTCTGGAGAGAAGTAACTCTGGGACCCCCAATCCTAGTGACATACATATCCTTGCACTGGGCTATTTCTACAAACCACCAAATCCCTTTGATCCTCAAGGTACTACTTCTTTGGGAGGCCTCTCGAGGAGCTTCAGGGAGCCCAGATTCCCAATCCCGCTGTTTAAACACTTTGATGCTCCACGCACACTGGCGGATATAGATTGACTGCACATGGGAATCCGAGCACCTTCAACTTCTGTTGTGGAAGGGCCCAGTGTCGGACAATTTATTAGCCCTCCTAGTGAGGACTTAATTGGCCTATCCTCCAGTCACTCCAAGCCTTGTGATAGTCCAGTGGTTCAAATAGAGTTAGAAGGGAATATTAGACCATCCTATGGTCCTCTGGAACCCCTAAATATTTCTCTACCCCTTAATAACATCAGAGAAGATGTAACTAAGACAGATACAGTTAAACATCCAGTGAGAAGTAAATCTGACCTTTGCAAAGTTCTCTCTTGGAAAATAATAAAGTTAAATAATCCTTTATGGGGAGAACTGATTAGCCAGTTTGAGATCCTGTGCTTTCAGGAGCCCTGGATTAAGGAGGCGGTCCACCTGAATGGGTATAGGACTTACCATAGGCCAGCAGTTAGCAGCCTGAGTGGTAGGGCTAAGAGATGCCTTTGCATATACATATCAAGCATTATTAACTCTAAAAAGGTAACATTGTATGCACATGATAAGTATTAGCAACTAGTTAAACTGGACCTAGACTCTATGCACTCAATTGTAGTTATTAACCTATACAATAATATTCCCTCTGATAATGTGAGGGCTGTGATTTACAACATGTTAAAAACGTTAAAAAATGCAGGTAGTAGTAAATATTCAATGCTGATTTTGGCAGGTGATTTTAACTGTACCTTATGTGCGAATGCTGGGGATAAATTATGTGAAGGGCTAAACGATGAAGGGGCATGTGTATCCCATTTTTGGCTTTCAGTTTTGGGGGAACAATTTAATAAGCTTATTTTCACCCTTGACTTGGGATTTGCTAATGAAATGTGCCCAATCCCCGCCCCCATGCCCCGCACATTCAATGGTAGGGTTTTTTGCTGCACTATTGATTATGTCCTAGTCTCAAATAGGTACGTTCAAATACTCAATTTTTTGTGTGTCTGATAACTCCCTTAGCGATCATTTCCCTCTTTGACTAGCATTCTCATTTCCGTCCAATATTATTTTAAGATCGGAAAAGAACAATCACCTGCCAGGCAATCTAGCCATAAAGAGCACTAATGGGTATTCCTCGCGTTGGACCATGGTGGATCAAGATCCTCTGGTCAAATCAGTGCTGGGCTAAACTAAACTAGCGGTAGAGATGTGCCTGAGTGATACAGCCACCCCAGAAGTTATCCTAGCTTCATTTCAGGCCATCTCAAATGCCGTTATAGAGTCTTTAACTAAACGCAGTAACACCAAGGGCCCCAATAAAGGATGGTTTGACACCAGGTGCACACAAGCTTATTCCCATCTAAAAAAGGTACTACATAAAATCCCAAGAATTAACACTGAAGTAAAGGCGGCCAGAGATGCATACAAATTAGCAATCAGGGACAGGAAAGCCACCATCAAGAAAGAGGTGTGGGATGCATTACTTACCGCGTCAGCGCTTAATGACAGCATGGCTTTCTGGAAATTTGTTGGGGCCCCTTTCCTGTCTAGAGAGGACAGTCCATCACTTGAAATAGCAATAACTGAGGAGCAATGGATTCATAATTTCACCAAGGTTTATCAGGGCACGGGAAATCCTTTTCTGACGGACTGCCCCGACCAGGATGTTTGTAATTTGAACCTCCTATCCCAAGCAAAAGCACTAATGTTTACTTTGGATGAAGTAAAGCAGGCCTTGTCTGTTGGTAAGGGTGGCAAGGCACCTGGTCCCGATGGTATAACAATAGACCTGTTTAAATCTAATACTACTCACTCTATGGGGACCTCTCTTGATGCAAGTTCTAAATGCTAGCTGTGAAGCAGACTTTCCACTGACCTGGGTAGAATCAACTATTGTCCCCATTTTTAAATAGGGGGACAGACAGGACCCGACATGCTATAGGCCCATTTTATTACTAGAAGCTATAACAAAAGTAGCAGGCAAAATAATACTGGAACGCCTCCCAGTGTGGGCGGAGGAGAACTCTGTCCTGTTGGACCTGCAATATGGCTTTCAAGCCGGCGTAGGCACCGTCGAGCAGGGTCTGAACCTGTTTCTTTTAGTTGGTAAATACACCAGGGCCAAGGTGGGGTATCTATTTTTAGCTTTCGTTGACCTCACAGCCGCATTTGATTGCGTGATCCATATCAAACTTTGGTCAATTTTAGACATGATTGGGGTTGACTCACAGATTATTTATTTTCTTAAACGCTTTTATAGTGATGCAAATGCATGAGTGCGCTGTGGCCTGCAGGGTGAACGTTCTGCTCACTTCCCAATCAAAAGTGGAGTCAGGCAAGGTTGTGTCCTTGTTCCGTTTCTTTTTAATTTGTATATAAATGGTCTGGGAGAGGCCCTTTTAAAAGATGATGACTTCCCTGAAGTGGCGGGACGACCTTCCCCAGCCCTCTTATATGTAGATGATGCAGAACTGATGTCCCGTACCAATATAGGGCTGCCGAGGGTATTGGACAGCTTTTCCAAATTTATGTACGAGATAGGACTAATAATCAATTCTTCTAAGACCTTCATCATGCGCTGTGGTTCTGGCATCAAAATACCTAAACATATGTTTGTGTCAGGACAAAAGATCGGAGTCACTAAAAAATGTTCATACTTGGGCCTTCTTTTTGCACACAATGACTCCTGGTCACAGGTGGTGTCGGCAAAAAAATTGGCACTACTGCGTACCACATCTGCCCAGTTTTTGCGATTAAACTTGGAAAAAGACCACCGGAGCGGCTCATCAAAATATATAGAGCTAAAAGTGTCTCAGCAGCAATCTATGGGATGGGGCCTGGGGACCAGTTGATTTGCTTCCCATTCAAAGAGTAGAAAACTCTTTTTTTAAATATATCTTATCTGTCCCTAACGGCACTTCCGCAAGTATATGTCACGCAGAGTTGGGGCTCTCCTTTGTTTCAGATCTAATAAAAATTGAGCCTGTGCTGTTATGGCGCAGACTCTGGACAAAGGAAGAGACAAAACTAAACAGAGATATTGTTCTGGACGTTTTGAAACTGGATAGGGCCCTGAAGAGCCCATCGATAACCTATGTTCAAAGGTTTTTTCAAGATCTTGAACATCCAGAGTTTTTTACCAACCCCAGTACCATCGGGGAAATAACTAGGAAGGAACTAAAAGCAAAGGGCTTGTCTCTACTAGACTCCGCCAGGCAATCAAATGATATTGCAAAACCTACAGTCCTGCTTAACCAATTGATTTTAACTACTTTTAATATTCAACCCTACCTCACCTTGGTCCTGAGTGATTTTGACAGGTTCCTTTTAACTCGCTTCCGCTTGGGAATATTTTATAGATTAGTTACTCTGCCCAAAGCCAATGACTGGTCCCAAGTCTTACAGTTGTGCTCCTGTGATAAAATCTCCAAGTTGACCTCGATTCACGTTCTTCTTTTTTGTAAATTGTATTTTAATGTTAGGAGAATGAGTATAGTCCCTGTGTTAGAACGGTTCGGGCTTTGCTAATGTCGACCTGCTCTTCTGGCACTAAAACAATTAGACAATGTACATACTGTTTTTAGAACAGTAACTTTCTTGAAATAAGTTCTGTGTCTAAGAAAACAATTATCTCTATTTTAGATGTTTCTCTTTAAAATCTCAGGAATGCTCGTGAAGTTTAATAATGTTTTGATCAATTTGTTTAAATATACTCTATATGAATTTTAACATGTATGAAATGCTGCTACTGTGCTTTATGATTGTTTGTCCACAATCGAATAAAGCTTTCTTGAACTTGAACTTGAATCCTTTTGATGTCATTTCCAATGTGTATTGACTTCTAGATGGAACCCAAGAGCATAACTCTGCTCTTTCCTTCACTCTTCTTGAGACTGCTAATTGTTTGGGCAACAGGGTTCGTATGAAGGGCCCAGAGGCACGGGGGTTGTTTTATTTTGCTGAGTTGGAACTTTGCTAGCTTAAAAGGTAAGGTTATTAACCCAGCTTGGCTAAACGTAGTTGCAAAATATGATTTTGTGGTATTACAGCAAACCTGGGCCCCACTTATCTTTCCTGCCCCTGCTTTATGTGTTACTCTTGCCCTGCTATACCCTATGCACATGGTAGACCCAAGGTGTTTTATCGGTATGGGTCAATTTGAATCTGAAAGTGGAAGTCTCAGTTTTAGATACAGAAAAGCTTGGCTGTTATGGCCTTGCTTAAAAAGGACAAATTAGGTACTTATTATTTTTTGTAATGATTTATCAAATTCTGTATGTATGCATTGGAAATGTTTATTTGCTTTACTTGCAGACTTGAAGTCCATAAGAGTCAAACATATGTCACAGCCTAACTACCTCCTCTGCAGGGATTTTAACGTCAAGTTAGGGACTGACTATAAGGTACAGGGCATGGAATGTTTTGCACTCCTCTGGGTGAAACCAGATAGCAGGGGGAGACCGTAAGTAGGTATCTTGCTGAGCATGATTTTGTTGATCTGTTTGAATTGTTCAGTACAGATGCACCAATGCTGGCCCCTTTGGAGGGCATGGTAGGGTCTCAATTATAGATTATATGTTTGCAACTAGAAATTTCTCATCATGGATGCTGCATGGTACCATCCTAGCGACAGAATGGGGTGACCATAATGCTCTGAATGCAGTAGGACAACTTTTAGTGCACAAAACTATCTCCTCTGAGGCTTCAATACTTATTGCTCAGTACACCAGCAACAAATTAAGGCTAGTGCTGCATCTGGAAGACTCGGGGGCCACCCTTGCCATGTTGTTAAAGTCTCATGTCACGCTATTTTTGTCTTTTTGAACTTTGACTACGTAAATCTGAGAATCAGGCGGCTACTACTTCACCCGATTAGGCGTGGACAGGCGAACCTACGTTGGTTCGACATCCACCGCTTCTTAGCTAATTTCAGGTTAAGGAAGGCCCTCTCTACCATTCCGAAAGATCCCATCATGGTGTGTGATGCTTGTAAATTCTATAAAAATACTCTGAGGTCTAGGAAGAAGACACTAAATATTAGGGACTGGGAGCTCCTGGAAAGTGCATCATTTATTAAGAATATTAAGCTTTTCTGGGACATGGTTAATAATATCAAACAAAGGGAGCCTCCCCCTAACCCCCTTTTGAATTGTAGTGTCCCCGTCATGGCTTGGGTCGCACATCATTTTAGTGCTATTTACTACTTGGTGGAAGAAGGGTGCTTGAGCAAACCCTTGAGAGGTAAACTATCTCATTCACCAACAATGTTTGTCACCCTGCAGACAGTTATGATAGCTATCAGGAAAAGTCTGAATGGTAAAGCTCTGTGGCCAGACGGCGTCCTGATGGATCTAACTGAGTGTAATATGTACTTTGGGGGGCCCTTATAACAACTGTTTTCAATAACTCTTTAAGTAGCAAGGTCCCCAAGTCTCCTGGTCCCTTTCTAAAATAATCCCAATCTTTAAAAAACGGCACCGCAAGCTGTGGGGCCATGCAGGCGGCACTCCTATGGATCTAATTGAGTGTAATATGGACCTCTGGTGAGGCCCTGAAAACGAATGTTTTCAATAACTCGTTAAGTAGCAAGATTCCTACCTCCTGGTCCCTTTCTACAATAATTCCTATCTTTAACATAGGGGACCATTTGTCACCCTAGACAGAATAAAATGAATGAAAAAATATATTGCATATTTACTTAAAATCATTGCAATTTCCCCATTCTGTACAGGCACTTAAAATATGTAAAATACGTTGAGTTTCAATAAAAATGTAGTTTACACCTTACAAGGTACATACACTTTTTTTTTTACTGTAACTTGTTAACTACACTTAGGGGCATATTATCAAGACAGGAGATAAAATTATCGCCGCTTTAGCAGCAGAAAACTGCCTCTAAACCGGCGATAATGGGCTTGATAATATACTCTATGGTATTCCAATTGAAACTCAGGTTGGATGGCCTTCACATCTAACATGGGCTTCAATTGGAATTCTATAGAGCATATTATCAAGGCCATTATCGCCGTTTTAGCGGCAGTTTTCTGCCGCTAAAGCGGCTTGCCTGTCTTGATAATATGCCCCGTAATTGTTAAAAGCAGCTTAAGTGTTAATGCCCGATAATAAAAAAAAATCTATGGGGCATATTATCAAGCACGGCGATAAATTATCGCCGCTTTAGCCGCAAAAAACTGGCACTAAAGCGGCGATAATGGGCTTTATAATATGCCCTTGAGAATTCCAATAGAAGCCCATGTTGACACCACAACATGGGCTTCTATTGGAATTCACAAGGGCATATTATCAAGCCCATTATCCCCGCTTTAGTGGCAGTTTTCTGCCGCTAAAGCGGCGATAATTTATCGCCCGTCCTTGATAATCTGCCCCAATATCTCCCTGCACACTCACGATCAGTGTATGGTTACTTGCCATCGGATCATACTTAGTTAATTGTAATGCCTGTTGTCATTAAGGCATGCACATCCTGGACTTTTAGCTGCTTGCCTCCTAAAGTGCCAATGTTTTTTTATACCACTATTTTTAAAAATGTGCTCCGGTATAACACGTACAAAATGTTTGTGCCTTCCGGCTCGACTCTTGCCTGGTTTACAGCTTCATAAGATTCCTCGCTCATTCTTTCTATTAAGTGATTAGCGGGCATTAAAGTGCAGACATTTTTTAGTGAAGATTTTCCATTTAAAAGAACCTACGCACAGTATGCAGTGCTCAATGATGAGGAACAAAGTAACCAAAAGATTGCATTGCTCATTAAAAAAACTTTTGACTGCCTCTACCAGCTATCGGGCACATATCCGTCTTTCTTTTCTTTATTATCGCCGGGTCCCCTTAATTTGCTCCGCAGAGTTCATGCCTCTGATAGAGCGTCATAATATTCTGAAAATTGTAGGGTTGCATCATTATTATGGATAGTACGAACTCGTATATATTCTTGTGTTGAACTAAGTATTAATCATTAGAAAATGTGGACGTAATAATGAACAATGTATGTGTAATGTTAGGAAATTGGTTTGTGTTAGTTAAAAAGGTAAAACGATATTTAAAATGTCATTGCTTATTGCAAATGCTCAACGAATCAGTTCATGTGTAATGTAATGCATTTGATTTAAACGTGTACCATAAAAGTCTGCACGTGTAGAGAACTAAATGTGCCTTAAGGTGTAGAAATGTAATGCTTATAGATGCAATGTTTCATAATGCCTGTAGTCCTGGATGTATAAAGGCCTAAATGAATGTTCACGTTTTGCTATGAAAGGCCTATTTGCCATTTCTTATGTCAGCTCACTTGTGTAGGCCGAAATGCATTTTCCTGGAAGAGCTCTCAGTTGAAGACAGTCAGCAGATTTCTTGTGCATGCAAGGTTGCTTTTTTCACAGGCTTTCTGTTGCAGGTGCAAGGACATCGTCTTCGTTAGTTAGACTGACGCTCTTTGTTTTAGGAGTTAGGTATGGAGGAGACCTGAAGCAGTGTATCGTGGAATGCTGATAATTGGGTGTGCGCTGAAGAAGCCTGGGACCCAAGGACATATCAACCGTTGCTGGACGGAGTACAAGTTTCGGTGGAAAGTTACCTACGAGAGGTGCCTGGCCAAAGGAGGTGTTACAGGGGCCTGTTCTACTGAATGATCATTTTGTATTAGGGATAGTGCTCCAAGGGATAAGCGAGCAGAGAACAGTTAGGAGGGTAGGAGAAGGGTTCGATTCTTAGAAGGAAGACTTATCTTTGGCTACTGACCCTTCCAACGTGAGTGTACTTCTTAGGAAGTCTTGACAAGCTGACACCTTTTATGGATCATGCTTGGGAGAAATGCTAAGTAGGGATGTCACCTTAGTGTTAGTGTAGGGACAGAATTAACTTATTATTTTTCCTTTTTGTAATAACTGATGAAGACTGACTTTTAGATATTGGAGCAGTTGTTGCTTGTTTAATCTTTTTAGAACTGCTTATCCTTTTCATACTACACCGGATTAGACTAGTTTGTAGAATTAACTTTGTATTAGTGCCCATGTATTTCTTCAACCTCGCCATGAGGTGCTTGTATGTTCAGTTATTTTTGGCTTTGTAATAAAACCCCTAAATTGTAAGTCGGAGTCAGTGGTCCTTCCAGAGTCTAAGTTGATTGGTCCATACTGTTGGCGGTGAATGTATTGGTTTTCTCCCCATTACACTTCTCAGCAGATAAAAAGATCCAGTCGACCGAGGATTCTTAGAATTGGTAAGTTAAGATATAAAGAGATAAGAATCCGGCGTAATCACCTCTGTCACGTATTTCCTGAAATTGGCCAAGTCTGCAGAACTGGAGAAAAAGGCTGGTACTGCTTCTTCCCATGTCCTTACTCCTTTTGACAGGCAGATTTGTTTTAGCAGCTTGCATCGTAGTTGTAGCAAGGCTGAACAGCAGCATCTCAGATGTAACAGGGACTCCTCTGTGTATTGGGAGAACCTATATTTAAATATATGTGCTAAAGATTTCCACCCTCGGTTTATCTCTTTTGTTCACAGGGGCACCAGTCTGGCCTACTGAATGTCTTTTAGGCATTTCCTTCCCAGTGCTTGGTGCAAATATCTATGTAGTTTGCCTCATAGGACACAATTAGGCCTAGCAGTCCTTTCATGTCCTTGTGTCTGGTCATATCCTGTTCTCTATACAGTTGGTGAACTTGTCAATGGCAATCTTAATGGCAGTGCGGTTTGTGCCTTCCCCTGACCAGTTTTCAGTTGTCAGTTTTAGTGCCACCACAGCCTTCTGCATGTAGCTATACCAGGGATTGGCCTTTTCTTCCTATATTGCTTTGAGCACATCCTTCATTGATGCTTCTGGGACTTTGAGGACCTGATACTAGTGTTTCGCCGGCAGGCCCAAACATTCATATTTTTACTGGACAAGACCAAACTCCAGGTGAATGAGACTGTTGTGAATATATTCTGAAAAAAGCATTCCTAGCACTGGTACTGAGACTTTTCCAGCATCACATCCCTTTGGTCGGGGAAGGCTTGTTGTGCATACCCTGAAGTCACCTACACTGTCAATAGTATAGTGTCCCTTCGAATGCGGGTTTAGTCAGGGGCTGGGTTCAGTGAAACGGTGATGAACTTGAATTTGATCATTGGCATGTATACAATCGGCAAGCGCTGTCAGCTGTACCTGGCATTTATGGATTTGTCTACAGCTTTCAGCTGTGTTAATAGATCAAAACCTTGGTTGATGCTGTTGGACTTTGGGTTGGAGGTTCCATTGGTGAAAATCTTGCATACTTTATATGAGAACCTGGAAGCAAAGGTTCGGTACGGCCTGACAGGAGAACTGTTAGATACTATTCCCCTAGCCCATGGGGTGTGCCAAGGATATTACTTGACTGTAGCAAATGTAACTTTTTTCATGGTTTCCTGAGATTTTGAGTATTTTTGGACTACCCTGTGCATATGCTCTGACCCCTAAAAACATGGTGAAAGGTTTAGACAGCCCCAAGTAGTGTATGAAACTTCTAAACTAGCATATTAAACTTGTAAATATAGCCAGTGTGTTATGGCACAAGAAAATGTGGCAAACAAGATAAATTTCACATGTGTGCGTATGCATATATTTATTTATTCCACACTTATAAATGCCTTACAAAGTCTGAATTAGGGCCTTCCATTGGAATTCTTAATAGCTGTGTGTAATACTGTGCAATACTACAGATGTCCATGTCAAAGGAAACCATTTTGACATGTTTAAAAGCATACTATTTACTTGTTGGCAGTAGCTGTGACCCAAAACCAGTCCGCCAGGATGCGTATTTTGGAACATGTCCCAAAAGCAAGAGGAGATAAAAGCTCTTCTCTCTTTAATAGTCTAAGATAGCTTATCCTATGGTACAAAAAGATCATGTTTGCAAATAAAAGTTGTTTTTCTACGTGAGTAACGTGGGGAAAATGCGTTAGTAATCATCAATGCATCTTTAGAATAATTACCAACAATTTGATTTAGTGGTAAACTTAGACATTTTTTAAAATATAAATAAAAAAATCTCTGCCTCGGTCTAAGAATTCCTGGCTGTAATAACCAGCCATCCTGGATTCTCATGCTGTGATAGTAATTAGCAAACTGATTAGGTATCAAAACACCTTGTTGGGAATCAGTAGCTCAAGATAAGATGATGCCTCTAACCTCAGAAGATTGACAGCAGGAGCGATGACATGCAGAAAAGCCTAACTATTACCCTGGGCGCAACCCCACACAGAGTGAAGTAGACACTACTGTGCACAAATGCACCCCGGGGAAAAGGGAAGGGGACAAAACAATAAATACTGCAGACCAACAGCTCTTCCTAGTCCTGCTTCTCTCTTCTGAAATACAACGTCAGTACGGAAGTGTAGGAGTTCTTTTGAGGTAACTATATAGGTACAGGAGAGAGGATGCCAGGGATTCGAGAAGGACATAAACGAGAACAATCACACCAAACTGTTATATGTAAATCTCACCACTTACAAGCATAACACTGCAGTTCCTTGCATACTGGAAAGAGGTACTCTGAGGAAAGGAAATCCTGAAACTCCAAACCACACTCACAAGGGGCTAAATGTAGTTTTGCCTGGATTCAGGTTTGTCAAAGGAGGTAGCACAAACATACATAAAGTTATGCTGGTACTTCACAGCATAATCCATTAGGTGAAGAATCAAATCAGCAAAGGTGAAAACAGTAACTGCAGAAAAAGCGCCCCTGCTCTGTCCTTTCTGTAAGCACACTTAAATACCTGTAATTGTCGCGCGTTCAAGGTGCCTTTAGAAATGCGAAATGAACTCACGCCCCTCTCAGTAGCGCACTGGTAACGAGCGATTCGGGCCCCTCGGGTCGCGCGGGTAGGAAAATGCAGAACGGATCCGTCCGCTCGACGGCGGCTGCGTGAAAATAGGAACACGGAAACTCAGCAATTCCAGCGGGGAATATCTTCCGCTATGCGGAGCTCTGCAACAGGAATCCACTCGAAGGAAGACAAAGCTGGAAACAAGAACACAAAGGCTCCATAGAGCAGCTTTCAAACTGGAACACGGAGACTTCAGCAATCTGCGGGGAACACCTTCCGCTTTCTGGAGCTCCGATCAGGAACGGGAAGTTTGTCAAGCCCCGATCCTCTCTGGAGGAGGGGCTTTGTAGTCTCTGCATGGGCGGTAACGACGGAGTCTGTATCCGGTGAGTCGAACACAAGGATTTTGGGAGTTGTAGTCTCTTGTGTTCTGCGTGCTCCCCAGTAGTCTCAATAATACTGCGCATTCATACCCATGCATTCTTTTGGTAAGGAGGGAAGAGGGATGCATGCCCAGCACTCTACGTCCTTGTACATGGCCCGTGAGTGCAAAAGAACCACCCCTTAATGACCGCCGTCTCGGCGGTTGACCTGGTTTACCGGGATTATTAGCATGAAAGCGGTCCAATAAGAGAGGGCAATGCAGGTTGCTGGCGGGTTCCCAGGTCCTAATCTCTACCCCATACCCATTCCAGTCCACTAAGTACTGCACTCGACCTCTGATTATTCGGTAGTCTAGTATTTCTCTGACTTCTTACTCTTCCTGCCCGTCTATTTCAAGGGGAATGGTCTAGACGGTAATCTGTGTGTGGAACACAGGGTGTATGTGCCAAGAGGGAGGTAGTGATAAAGGTACTGCCACAGGGTTGATAATCTCCTCAATCCCATAAGGTCTGATGTATTTTGGAGCTAATTTGCCCACACCTTTGAGATGCAAGTTTTTTGTGGACAACCATACCTTTTCTCCCACTTGATACACGGGTTCCAGAGCCCTTTTTGTGTCTGCGAAACGCTTTTGTGCTGTCTGGGATATGGCTAACTGGTGCTTAGCATCGATGAGCACTGCTCTTAAATGGGCATGGTGTTCCTGTATGGTGGGGTGTTTCGACACAACGGGCCAGTCGAAGGGGAGCATGTCCGGATGTAACCCATAGAGAAAAGAAGGGCGAACATCCCAAAGTGGAATGTTCGGCATTGTTGTATGCAAATTCTGCCATCCAGATTAGGGGATTCCAGTCCGAGGTGTTTTGAAGAGTGTAACATCATAGCTATTGTTCCAAGGTTTGATTGAGCCTTTCTGTTTTTCCGTCGGTCTTGGGATGGTAACTAGTGGACAAACGGGCATCTATATTCATAGTAGTGCAAAGCACTGTCCAAAAACGTGAAGAGAACTGTGTTCCTAGGTCTGTAATAAGGATTCTTGGGATTCCATGTGCACTCACCACATGCTGTAGAAAAACCACTGCTAGTTCTGAAGAGGTAGGTAGTCTTTTTAGCAGAATGAAATGCTCCATTTTAGTCAAATGGTCAATGATTACCAAGATAGTAGTATATCCTTCACAGGGGGGCATTTCAACTATGAAATCCATAGATACTGTGTGCCACAGAAAAGGAGGTATAGGTATAGGTCGCAGTAAACCCACTGGTTTAGAATGACTGGCTTTTCCCGGGGCACAAACGGTGCAGTTCTTTAGGTATTCTTTGGTGTCCTTTCCTAGAGAGGGCCACCAAAAGGATCTCTCAATACTAGCAATGGTTTTCTATTCCCCTAAGTGTCCTCCTAGTGTAGAGTCATGAGCCCAGGCCAGCACCTGTAGCTGGAGGGCAGCTTGTGGCACGTATAAGGCATGGCAATGGTATAGCAGATCTCCGGTGGTACTCCGATGTTCAGGGTCTTCTTGTATCCATGTGTGGCTATCTATGTTGGCTAGAGATACTTTTACATCCTCGAGGAAGTCCTGAGAGATGAGGAAAGCAAAGGTCTTTTCCGGGAAGGCAGAAGCAGGGAGGATGGCAGAAGGTTCCATTCTTTCGTCTATGAGAGGTTCTGTGGGTTCCTCCCTTCGGGATACCGCATCTGCCTTACCATTCTGTGGTCCGGGTCTGTACTTGATAGCAGAATCATCATCAGAAAAAAACAGAGACCATCTTAGCTGACGTGGAATCAAGGCTCTAGTAGTTTTCAGAAACAGGAGGTTCCAATGGTCAGTATATATTTCGACTGTGTGACGTGCTCCAAGGAGGGAGTGCCTCCACTCCTCACAAGCTCGTTTAATAGCCAACAGCTCTTTATCGGAGATGGAATAGCTCACCTCACAAGGAGTGAGTTTCTTGGAGTAGAATGCAACATGGTGCAGTTGTCCTGTATCCAGGTACCTTTGAGACAACACTCCTCCTAATGCATACTGCGAGGCATCCGTTTCTACCACAAACGGCAAGCAGGGGTCAGGGTGTCGTAAGATGGGAGCCTGGGTGAATCGTTCCTTCAATGCCTCAAATGCCTGATCTGCCTCTCTGCTCCAATCAAATGGGGTGTTTTTCCCAGCAGACTGGTTATGGGGAGTATGATTTTGGAAAAGTCTTTGATGAAATGTCTGTAATAGTTAGCGAACCCCAGAAAGCTCTGTACAGATTTCACATGATGGGGGGCCTTCCATTGTGTTAATGCGGCCACCTTACCCATATCCATTTGGAAGCCTCGAGCATTGATGACGTATCCCAAAAAGGCGACTTCCTCAACATGTAACAGGCATTTCTCCAGTTTGGCAAATAACGAGTGTATCTTAAGTCTGTCCAACACCGTCTTCACGTGAAGTATGTGTTCTTGAAGACTGGCTGAATAGACTAGAATATCGTCGATGTAAACAATACATATGGATTTCAACAGCCCTCGTAGCACTTCATCCATAAAAAATTGAAATGCCGCAGGGGTGTTACACAATCCGAAAGGCATCACTTGGTACTCATAAAGTCCAAATTTGGTTCTGAAGGCCATTTTCCACTCATCTCCTGTCTTGACTCGTACCAGGTGATTGGCGCCTCGCAGGTCTAGTTTGGTAAAGATCCGTGCCCCCTTCAATTGGTCCAACAACACCGGTATTAGGGGCAAAGGGTATCTGTTTTTTACGGTTACCTTGTTGATCGCTTTGTAGTCGATGCACGTCCTTAGCTCATCACAGTCCTTTTTGAGATAAGGAAAAGCGGCGACAAAGCTGGAGAGGTTGAGTGTCTGATAATGCCAGAAGCAAGGTTTTCTTCCAGGTAGGACTTGAAGTACCGTGTCTCTGGTTCTGTGAGGGCGTACACCCTACTAGAGGGGATGTCGGCTCCCAGGATAAGATCAATGCGACAGTCGTACGGTCTATGGTGTGGTAGCTGGGTGGCCTTATGTGGTAAGGTTTTCTTTAAGGTGGAACTTAGTGATGCAATATGTTGACATCAATGGAGATTCCAAAGAGAAGCAGTTGATGAGCTGAAGGTCACTGAATAGATGTAACTTGTATTTCTGAATAAACAAGTTTCTCAACTATTGAATTTAAGTGTGATTACTACACTTTTTATGGCGACGAGGATGGGTAAGCTGTGCAGGGGGCAGAGTATGCAGTAAGATGCAGAGTGACCTTCACCCCTGGATAAAAACGGTAAACTGAGAAATTCTCCTGAAGAATTCAACTATTGAAAACCGTGAGTTTCTACAATTATTATGCTCAACTATTATGCTTGGCTGCTAAATGTTGGCTTATACAGAGACTTATTCGATTTTGTCTTTTGCGAGAGATGAATCCTGGAATGGAAGCTAGTCTTTATTAAAAGCTGCACTAGCTGTAAGTGTTCTTAAGGAAGAAGATACACTTTTGCTTTCTTTACTACTGCGTGAGTCAAGTATTTTCAAGAGGGAGCATGCCCCATGCTTATTCAAGAAAAAGCATACTCAGCGTCAGGATTAAGAATTGTTTGTGCGCGTAATCTAATTGCATGAGGGCTGTTAAAACAACCGACAAATGGCGTTAATATAATTGGACACCAGCGCGTAGACTAAATACTGCCTAAGTGTAAATTAAACTAAATCAGTGTCAAAAAGGACAAGAGATCCTTCGAGCGCATTATTTGAATTGAATGCTCGAGCGCTACCTCGAGCTTGAAGCGCATTATCCACGAGCGCTGAATGCTTGAGCGCTACCTCGAGCGTGAAGCGCATTGTCCATGAGCGCTAAGCATTCCTCCAGCGCATCACTGAATGAACCCTACAGCGCTAACTCGAGTGTGCAGTGTGTTGGTTAAACGCGAAGGAGTGTGTGGAAATATCGGCGTCTTCTACATGAAGCACATTATTTAATAGTAAATATCACTAATCTGGACACATCTGAGTTATGATGAAGAAGCTCCACACATGGTTGTGACTGCGGTTGGCCCCGGCTCTCTTTTCACATATCTATGATCTTCTTTGTCAGCATAGTAGAAGAACGACTAAGGAACCAGTAAGGATATAGAAATAAAAACAAGACTAAGAAGACAGGAAAAGAAGAGGATATACTCACTAAGTTTCTAATTTCTTGTTGTATATAATTATTTTAAGTGGTTATTTTATTTAAAAAAGAATACTTTATAAGGCTGCATTTTATATCAACAACAAATTTGTTGTTTTAGATAATTATTTAAAATGTTTACTTTAACTATTTATTTTAGTTTATTGAGATAGTTTGTTTCTTTAGTTTCTTGGGGTAGTTTGTTGTTTGAAGTTCTATTGCAGGGATGGCAGAACAAGGGATGGCAGCACCACCTAGTTTTTTACCTGTTCCTGGTGAACCAACTATACCTTGGAAAAAGTGGAAAAACATATTTTTTTATTTACATGTTAGCAATTGGTGGAGATAAATATGGACCTATAAGAAGACAAGCTATATTGCTGCATCATTTGGGTACCAAAGGAAGGAGAATTTATGATGACCTTCCTGAGGTTTCATTGGGAGTTGGTGATGGTCAACCGATTAACGTATATGACATGTCTCTAAAATGTTGGAGAAGCACTTTACTCCTAAATTGAGTGTGGTTTTTGATAGACATAAGTTTTTTTGCCGTTCACAA
This sequence comes from Lissotriton helveticus, assembly GCF_964261635.1. Classification (NCBI taxonomy): domain Eukaryota; kingdom Metazoa; phylum Chordata; class Amphibia; order Caudata; family Salamandridae; genus Lissotriton; species Lissotriton helveticus. The sequence goes on from NC_136067.1 coordinate 1,827,654,241, forward strand.
TCTCAAGATGAGGACATTATTAGTTATGTGGCGACTCTACGTGGTTTGGCTGTAACATGTGAGTTCCAAGGTTTGATTGAGTCATTGATTTGTGACCAAATTGTTAGGTGCACAAAGGATAATCAAGGAAAGACTCTTGTCTTTAGATCCAAGTCTTGAGGAAGCTATACAAATAGCTAGGAGTGTGGAGAATACAGCTGTCTGGATGAAAGAAATTGATGTGGGAAATGTAAACATCAAATCATCAGAAAAATATGTTGTAGCAATATTTCTTTTATGGTTGAAGTGAATGTAATGTCAAGTTCTACTGGAGGGGAATTGGCTTTGAAGCTTGAAGAGTGGGATGAAGCGTTAGATGGTGATGACATGTATGAGGGATTGAAATGTGCGATAATTAATGGTTGGAGAAATGTTTCGGATTTGAGTGAAGAATTGAAACAATACATCAAGGTAAAGGATCAGTTGAGTATCCAATCTGACAAAGTCTTGAGATGCAATCGGATAGTTCCACCTAAGATACTAAGAGGAATATTAATTAAACTTGTGCATGAGGGACATCTAGGAAGGAGCATGAGCAAGAGAAGGTTGAGGCAGAGTTTCTGGTGCCCTGAGATGGACAAAGATGTTGAGGAAGTTATCAAGGATTGCTATGCCTGCAGTAATAGTGATAAGTGCAAGGTAGTTTGTGAGCCTCCATTGGGTTGTGTGAAAGTTCCGGATCGTCCATGGGAGAAGTTAGTAATAGATTTTTTCGGTCCAGTTGAAAGGCTTGGAGTTAGAAATAGATATTTAATGGTTCTAGTAGATTTGCAGGGGTCTTCATGTGGAAAAGTAAATTTTGCCATGTTCTGTGTCCCTACGCCTCATCCATCATATGTTATGTGTGCATGACCAATATGCATATGTTATTCCCCATGTCCGATTAATGACGCAATTCCAGTTGTGTCCACCTCTGGTATGTTAGTTTCCAGTCCTCGTGAATACTACGAATATCAGGCCTATGTAAAGTAATGTTGCCACGTTTCCCAGTGTGCACGTTATTCCATAATAAAGTCCTCGTTTCCAGGCCTCAAAAGGGCCCGGACCACAGATTCAGCTTCTGTTTCCTGAAAGCCTCGCTGAGGAGCGATACAGCCCCCACCTGTATCCTCGACCCTTCACTTACTTCCTGCCTCGCAGTGCCCGGTGCAGCTTGGCTCTGCCTCTGAGTCTGCCAAGAGTATGTTATGATTCCAGCTATCAGTTCAGTCCTCCTCTTCTGCATTCCTAAAGCTACTGAACTGTATCAATAGTTTCCGTCATTGTCTAGCCTTCTCGTCTCCATGTTAGAGAAATACTGTATTTAATGGTCATTTAATATTCTTCATCACGCACTACATGTAGAATAATGCATGGTCCAGTCTTAGAGTCAAGTTAGCCTCTCCCCTCATGACTTCTAGTTCATATCAACATGTTCCCTAAACATCAGATACCAGATAGGGTTTAGGTACATGTCGCTCCGACCCTCCAGACTTTAGTCTCTGCTCCTAACACAGAGTTCGTAGCCCCCAGCTTCTCCTAGTAACACGTCATTGCCAAGTTTACGCGCACCACCAGGTTAGAGGTCCCGGCTCCTTAGGTAGCCCCCTCCAATGATTCCGCCCATTCATGACATATTCTGTTACGTTTGCATCACATGTCTATGTATACTCCCAGTTACACCTCTTTTTACTGTTATCTTTCGCGACTGCTACGCGTCACGCCTTCTGCTCCACCCACTGCTACGCCTACTGCAATGTAATGCTATGTGTTCGCGCTATGTATATATGCCTGTGTTTTGTTATTGAATGTTAGCGCGCTCATCCCAGACCCAGCCCCGGCAGCTGCCGGGCCTTATTGTCCTATTCCCATGCAGGTTGTCCTGATCCTGTCCTTATGCTGTAATAAACCTGCAGAAACTCCTACTACCTCGAATCTTGACTCTTATTTATTGAGCTACCTGTTATGTTATAAATCTAGTCAAAAATAGGGTATTATTTATTTATTTACCACATAATGGCGCCCGAATAGGGACTTGCCCTTTCCCCACGCGTCGGTGAAGCCACGCCGACCCCCTGACCCTCTGCAGTCGTGACGGAACCATACCGTGCACTGGCAGATATTTCTGCTTCAAGTATCCCTCAGGCCCTCGGAGGAGACGGAGGAGGCGGTCCAGCATCCAAACGAGACGGTGGAGGAACGCGGCGAGTCCCGACCAGAGCCCAAGCCGAGAGTCCAAGGTCCGAGGTATCCGGAGGCCCACCTGTAACTGAAGTCCGAAGTTCGTCGTCCGTCGTCCAGTCCAGTCCGAGGCCTTCCGTTCCGTGCTGCCCGGTGAGTACCATTGCTGGGGTAGTATCTAGACAGGGTCAATCTGAATTGACTCTGGTCCGTGGGTTGGTGGTACCCAGGCCCACTAACGAAGTGTTCACCTAGGTGGATACGGGTCTTGATGCGTCCTTTTATGGGACCGGTATGTTCCGTACTGTTTCAACAGTGCATCCAGTAATTCCAGTCTGTTCCGTTCTCGAGAAAATTCTTGTATTTCTGTTCTCAGTATTCCAGGTAATATTCTGTTCGAACTGTTATTTATAATGTTCTTCATGTATTTTACTGTTGTGGTATGAGTGCGATGTGATTTCGTGTTTTCATTGTGTATTGTATTGTGTCCAGATTACAGTTCAGTCATGCCTATATTTTCCAAGTTACGTCAGTTAAAAACTAGAAAGGGTCTGCTGGAAGCAGCAGTTCCTGTTCCGCCTAGGGACAGTCCAGGTCACTTTATGTATCAGAAACATGGCATAAGCGCCATATTGTATCTAGATTTATGGGTAGAGTATACCAAACAGTTAGAAGAAAAGTATAGATGGCCCGTATCGGGTACATGGGATGCCGAATGTATCATGCGAGTAGAAGAAGCATTATGGAAAAAGAAAGCCAGACAGTCACAGAAAGATGCCATCGAGTTATGGCGTAAAGAAGCGCATAGAAGAACGGAAAAGGAAGTCAGAAAGTCAGAGTTAAGTAGAGAATCCCAGGAACGAGCCCAAGAAAGAGAATTAATCGAGATAGGTGAACAAGTCAAAGCCGAACAGTCAGACAGACAGAGGCATGCCCTTATTAAGGGTATGTATCCTCTTCTTGCCGAAGGTGTACCAAAAGCGACCCCAGAGGCATCCAGTAATTTCCCGCCACCATTAGTTCCGACCAAGCTACGTCACAAACCGACCGCAGCTGATATTTTTATTTCGTCCTATTTGGACGACACAGTCCCCGAATATGCCAATCCTGTTCGCGCTCCGCCAGTCCCTGTAAACCAGGTAATTCATGTTCCTCCAGACACCGGAGTACCTGTTACGGTACCCCCGGTCCAGCCTATAGTTCCACTTCCCACTCTGCCAGGACGTAGAGCCTCAGTAGACGACTCCAGTCTAGGGGCCGCAGGAGGAGCTACTCCTCAAACCCCGCCGCCACACAAGCGTTTATCAGCACTCGAATTACATGCTCAAGCATCACAGCGTACTCCTAAAAGTAATAAGTCTGTTACAGAAATCAGGCAAGCCCTTAACGAATGTGTTTATGATCCAGTTCCAGGCGAATATACTATGGTTTTATATTCCTTACGTGTAAGGAGAGTGACCGAGTATCTAGTCACCTTGCCGAATATGAAAGAAGATCTAGACAGAATATATCGTTTCATCCGTACAGGGGATGATCCAGAAAGTATTGGCGAGATTATGTCTCAAAGGAAAGCCGAGATCCAGCTCATGATATTAAAGTTCTTGATCAATTGTCTAATAAGAGAACAAGATTACCCGTCCAAAGATCCCGCCGAAATGAGAATCCTGACAAGGTGGAGTGATAATATAGCCGAGGGTAAGCACAAGACCGTCAGTGCCATGGAGAGTATGTACAAGAAAATTCGTAAAGAAATAATAAGGTTACACGACCAGCGTAAAGCAGCACAAGTAAGCGAGAAAGAAAGTATCTCTGATCCTGAAGAAGAGAACGAGAATCCCGCCAGAATAGCGTATGTAGGAAAATCCAGATTTCCAGATCGCCATTTACGCCTAGAACCCAAGTCTGTTTTTCATCATCCAGCACCAGAACAAGGTTCTCTAGAACAAGTATTTCAAGCTACCGATCACATTCTGAAATCACGAGTCGGTTATAGTGAGTTAAGTACCATGCATGAACAAGAACTAGCCCGATTAGCAGTCCGATGGATTACTGATTCTACCACTTTTCCAGACGAAATAGTGGCACAAATGTTTCTGAAACTGCCCCCAGCCGAGCAACGACTGGTGGGTATGTATATGATCCAGCACCTCATTACTCTGTATGAGGGTCAACATTCTGATCCAGGCCCGTTACACGATATCCTGAACGAGTTACTCCAGTATAAATGGAGAGGTCTAGGTACCGATTTAATTAGTGTCATTCTAGAACAGCGCCACAAATATAGAACGTTCCTGAACCCGCATTTTGTTCATGTCTCACCCCCAGAAAGTAAGCCATTCTACATAGACAGACAGAATCCGTTACGAGAAGTCCACCCAGTCAGAGGGACGGGTGGCGAAATGCAACGAGTGTTCGTATACACTCCAATATCAAAGATGGAACTTCTTGAAATGAAGAAATTAATTCCCTGTCATGACAAAGATCCAGCAGGGTTCCATAGAGAATTAAAAGACATGCTCCGTATGGGAGAATACACTTACCCAGATATCATTAAAATGTTAAAGGTCCTGCTGCCCGCAGGGGTGTATGAAAAGTTAAAGGAAAAAGAATGGGAGGTGGGAGAGAAAAAGATCGATTGGGCAGCTCTAGAAGCTGAAGACAAGGCACGAGTACCAGGTACCGGTCTTGGAGATAAATGTAAAGAATTACCAGAATTATTGATTCAAGTTTTACCCAGATTATTGACAACTAGGAAAGAAGACTGGGATGCAATCTCAGCCTGTAAACAGAAACAAGATGAAGATATTAGTGATTTTTATTCTAGATTCGAAAAATGTTTCAGTATTAACAGTGGTCTCAAGACAAGTAGTGAGTCATACCCTCATCTTTTCGTTACCAAATTAGTCGAGAATTCAAGTCCACAAATTAAAAACCGAGTTTTGAAAGTCGAAAGCACCTGGCAAGCAAATACTCCGTCCCAGATGCTCCAGATGCTCCAGTATCACCAGAATAGAATCAGAGAAGAGCAAGAACACGAGAGAAAACGTATGAAAGACACGAAAATGAAAGTGCTAGTTGCACAATCTGTTCCTCAAGACAGTCAGAAGAGGGGTCCGAATCAAGCCAGTCATCCTGCAGCTCCCGTTAAAGGGAACTGCAATTATTGTAAACAGCCAGGTCATTTTATAAACGAGTGTGCAGTTCTGAAACATAATATAGCTACTGGTAAGACTAAAGAAAGACCACGTCCGCCTAGACAAGAACAAGTTTCACAGATTCCTCAGTCACAGAATGCACAACAGACAGTTACAGCACCGCAGCCTATTGCTGCAACACAGCACGTTACATCGCAGATGTACCAGTATGCTCAGACAGAGTATCCCGAGTACCAGTCATATTCATGAAACAGCCTAGAGAGGGAGGTAGGCTTGCCTCTCATCGAGATACCTGTAGATCAAGAAGGTCCCTATGTTCACAGTCAAGTATTAGGGAAAGACAGAAAGTTTTTGATCGATACAGGGGCAAGTAGGACCACAATTAGTCACGCCGAAGTTCCAGGGGCTCCGCTCTCAGGCTCAAGAAATGTTTCCCTTGGATTTTCAGGAAAACCCATCGTTAACGAGATATCAAAGCCAGTCACTCTAGAAGTAGGTCCATTGTCCCGTACTACTGATCTGTTACTTACTAAGTCATGTCCAGAAAACCTATTAGGCATTAAGACACTGAAAGAGTTAGGTGCAGTTATTTGCTGTTCCCCAGAGGGAATACGTCTGTTCCTACGTGACTTTAAGGGTCACTATGTATTACGAGATTTTGATTCAAGATTGTCTAATGTTCCGCAGCATTTATGGGCGCAAGGTCCAACTGATGTAGGTTATATGCAAATCACACCCCATCGTGTGACTCTCAAGCCAGGTGTAGTGTTACCACGAATCAGGCAGTACACATTGCCACCTGAGGCTGTAGCAGCCTTATCCAAAATTATTGACGAGCTCATGGCTCAAGGAGTAGTTGTAGAAACTGACTCCAATGTATGTAATTCTCCGATCATTCCAGTCATGAAACGTACTGATCCAAATGCACCCCCAGTATATCGATTAGTGATTGATTTACGAGAGCTTAATAAATGTATTATTCCTCAGTACCCAGTTGTCCCAGATATTTCTTCCCTGTTAACAGCCATTGATTCCGAAGCCATGTTTTTCACTGTCATAGACCTCAAGAATGCATTTTTCAGTGTCCCTATTCATCCAGACAGCCAGTTTCTTTTCGGATTTTGTTTAAATGGAAGGAGCTATATGTTTACACGCGCTCCTCAAGGTTTCACAGAAAGTCCTAGTATTTACAGTCAAGCACTTAAGAGACAACTAGACAACATTCACATGCCAACTGACACTGCCCTGCTCCAGTATGTCGATGATCTACTGATCACTGCCCGTTCTGAACGTGCTTGCGAGCGAGCATCCCTTACAGTTCTGTATTTTCTTGCCGAGATGGGGCACAAGGTGTCACCTTCGAAGCTTCAATTCTGTGTCCAGCAAGTGGTATACTTAGGACACTTGCTGTCCAAGAGGGGTAGGCAGTTGACACCCGACCGTATCCAGTTAATAGCGAGTCTTCCCCAGCCCAGAACCCAGAAGGAGGTACGTGCCTTTATCGGCCTTACTTCTTATTGTAGACAATGGATTCCCCAGTATGCATTTCTAGCCAAGCCACTGATACAGTTAACGACACAGGAGGCAGCCGTAGCGACTGTCCTCCCTTGGACATCTGACCATACACTTAGTTTCAATGAGTTAAAGAAAGCCCTATGTCAAGCTCCAGTTCTAGCTACACCGAACTACAGTAAGCCTTTTACACTTTTCGTTACTGAACGCGAAGGTACAGCATTATCTGTTCTTACACAAGATCAAGCAGGACAATACAAGCCCTGTGCTTATTTTTCGAGCACACTAGATCCAGTCGCCCAGGCGTTGCCTGCGTGCCTCAAGTCAGTTGCAGCCACAGCACTAGCTATCAGACAAAGTGATTCCATAGTTTTAGGACATTCCCTGACAGTACAAGTCCCGCATTCAGTAGAAGTTCTTCTAAACCGAACACAAACTCAGCACTTGACAATTGCACGTTTAACGGGTTATGAATTGACACTGTTCCAGCCACACATAGAAATTAGACGCTGCAACGTCCTGAATCCTGCTACACTGTTACCATCAGTTAGTCCAAATTCTGACCCACATGATTGTGTGGAAGTAGTTAACATTACGACAAAGCCAAGACAAGACCTGACAGACATTCCGTTATCAGATCCCGACCTGACACTTTATGTAGATGGTTCATGTATGAGAACTAGTACAGGAGAACTAGTCGCCGCGTATGCAGTGACTACTGACACTGAAGTTATTGAGACACACCGTATTGACACCCTGTCCGCTCAAGCAGCAGAGCTAGTTGCTCTGACACAAGCCTGTATACATGCCAAGAACCTGAAAGTTAATGTTTACACAGATTCACGTTACGCATTCGGAGTTGTACACGACTTCGGAGTGCTCTGGCAGGAGAGAGGTTTCATGACTTCTCATGGAACCAAGATTCAGCATGGTCTCCTTATTCAAGCCCTGTTAGATGCCATACATTTACCGACATCCATTGCTATCATGAAATGCAAAGCACATACGAAAGTTACTGACATTATTTCTCAAGGTAATGATCTAGCAGACCGCACAGCCAAGCTTACAGCACAGACTCCAGACATTCCAGTTAATCAGACACATACTCCAGATCCGATTATATGCATGACAGTTAAGGACCCTACTCAAGATGTCATAGATATCCAGTTACATGCTACTCCCGAGGAGATCAAGAAATGGTCTGAACAAGGAGGGGTCCAGACAGATCAAGGATGGTTAACGAAGGGTAGAGCCACATGGTTTCTCCCCGATTCTATGGTTCAAGTCATTATCAATACCGCACATAGTCCAGCACATTTAGGAGAAAAAGCTATGTTAGACAGTATCCAGAACATTTGGTTCAACAAGCATTTACGAGCTGCAGCCAAGCAGAAAGTCCGTACCTGTATGATATGTTGTCAGTTTAATCCAGGTAAAAGTGTCCCGGTGGAACAAGGTGGTTTCCAGCCCCCTGACCACCCTTTTGAGGTCCTCCAGATGGATTATATTCAGATGGAGCGATGTCGAGGTTTCAAGTATGTCCTTGTAGTAGTATGCGCTTTGTCCAGGTGGACAGAAGCATATCCAGTCCCAGATTACACAGCCGCGACCACTGCCAAGCAGTTGGTTCGTGAATTTTTCCCTAGATATGGACTCCCTAGAGTCGTATATTCTGATAACGGCCAGCCATTTTCATCTGAACTCATGAAACACGTTTCCCTGTTGTTAGGGTACCAGTGGAAGTTTCATTGTGTACGCCATCCTGAAGCAGCCGGTCTCGTAGAGAGACATAATCAGACTCTGAAAATCCGCATTGCAAAAGTCTGTAAGGACAAAGGTGTAGACTGGCTAGTAGCTCTGCCAGTCGCTTTGTTTTATATGCGCATGGTCGCACATTCCAGATCAGGTCTGTCCCCGTATGAGGTCGTATTCGGCCGCCCCCCTAACATGTGGGGTACTCCTAGACCCCGAAGTATTACCGATGTTTCATGTAATATGCTGACAGATTACCTAGCTTCCTTGATGTCTGCCCTCAACTCATGTCGTTCACAGGTTGCCGCCGCATTTCCAGACAATACCGAGGTGGCACCGCACGAGATCGTTCCAGGCTCCCTTGTGATGGTCCGGAATTTCGACAGATCAAGTCCGCTGGAACCACGTTGGAAGGAGCCACGTCAGGTCCTCTTGACCACCCGAACTGCCGTCAAGTTGGAAGGCAGGAAGGGGTGGGTCCATCTTTCTCATGTAAAACTTTTCAATGGATTGAAATCAGTCTCCAAAAACATTTCCAAGGATTTCCAGGATTCGAAAGATTGCCAGAACATTGTTTTAAAGGACTGTCCCGCACAAGACATTATTACAACCCCTCCCTTGTTAGAGAAAACTCCGCAGCAGGAGTATAAGCTCAAATTAAGGTCTAGTAGAATAAGTCAGTCAGTTTGATTGTATAAGTCCTCCCCTAGGTGAAACGGTTAGATTGTTTCTGACATGTATAAAATAGACCCCCATAGTGAGAGAGTCAGTCGAAGTTCACTTCAATGTATCGTTTTTCTAAGTTTCATATTATTTCTCAGCATAATGATTTCCTGCACCAGTTATGCCTTCTATCTGTATTCTCCAGTTCCTCATGTAAATATGTCTGCTAATGCTACAGTAGAGCACATGTTTAGTGATCTGCCTCCTCACGAATATTCTTACCGCCTCGCTATGCGCAACAACACATTTATCCGTATGTTACATTATTCACACCAGACCAGCAATGCCACTAATTGTTGGGTGTGTGGTCGACTCCCCCCTTTCCAGACACCGAAGGGAGTTCTGCCACTGTTTCCTTACCCATTCTCACATAATGGTTCGTGTGGAGCATGGTCCACGTTAACGTCATCCTCAACAGATATGTCTTTTCTTAACAGTACATGTTTTCCAGACAAGCCAGGTCTCCCCCACAGAACAGGTTTAGATCTAGAAAATGAAGTTTATAATTTAGGTAATTATTCGTCGAATTTCATGGTCCTGAATGTTCAGTCTGATACTACTCCAGACTTACCTGCTATTTCAGTACTACCAGTCAAAGGCGAATTATGTGTCCGTAATTATGGTTCTGTACATGTAGGACATAGTGAATGTACTACTGTTATCAAGTATAGTGACAGTGGGAAATCTGTTTTCAAAGCTTCACGTCATTCTTATTTTATCTGTGGTCAAACCGCATATGTTTGTCTGCCCCTCGATTGGGAGGGAACCTGTTACATTGCTTTCCTACTGCCACCTGTTTTCCTAGCCCCATCTGATTATCACAGAAACACACATCTAGTACACATTAGACATAGAAGGGAGTCCCCAATTGTCGATTATACTGAAACTACACTAGAACAGTATACAGATTTCAATAAAGGTTTCTTCTTCTTTGTAGGACCTGTCCAGAATAGTAAACTGATCCGTAGGTTAACAAGAACCCTTGAAGCTGTAGTTAATGAGACTGCCTCTGCTCTAGGTAACCTAACCGAAGAACAATCTGCTATGAGATTTGTCGTTTTGCAAAATCGTCTCGTCCTTGACGTCATACTGGCCGATAGGGGCGGGGCCTGTAGAGTCATCGGATCTAGTTGCTGCATTTTCATTCCAAATAACGCGCCGTCTGTTTATTCAGCTATAACCAGACTCCATAAAATTGCCCATCTGTTACATCAAGATCCAGGCACCTGGACATGGTCCGGTTGGTTCTGGAATATAATTTCCGCATGGGGATGGAAAGTCCTGTCCTTTCTAGGTATTGCAGTAGCAATTATATTTAGCTGCTGCCTCTGTATACAATGTGGCCCTGCGATTTGCAGCATGTGTGCTACCTCTTGTATTCCTAGTCCCAAGCCCCGTTCTAAATCCCGTTCCAAGACAATTCGAGACGAGCAAATGGTACTGTATGAAATGATAGACGGTATCATGAATATTGATGTTTCCTGATGAAACGTAGTGACAAGGAGGGAATGTGGAAAAGTAAATTTTGCCATGTTCTGTGTCCCTACGCCTCATCCATCATATGTTATGTGTGCATGACCAATATGCATATGTTATTCCCCATGTCCGATTAATGACGCAATTCCAGTTGTGTCCACCTCTGGTATGTTAGTTTCCAGTCCTCGTGAATACTACGAATATCAGGCCTATGTAAAGTAATGTTGCCACGTTTCCCAGTGTGCACGTTATTCCATAATAAAGTCCTCGTTTCCAGGCCTCAAAAGGGCCCGGACCACAGATTCAGCTTCTGTTTCCTGAAAGCCTCGCTGAGGAGCGATACAGCCCCCACCTGTATCCTCGACCCTTCACTTACTTCCTGCCTCGCAGTGCCCGGTGCAGCTTGGCTCTGCCTCTGAGTCTGCCAAGAGTATGTTATGATTCCAGCTATCAGTTCAGTCCTCCTCTTCTGCATTCCTAAAGCTACTGAACTGTATCAATAGTTTCCGTCATTGTCTAGCCTTCTCGTCTCCATGTTAGAGAAATACTGTATTTAATGGTCATTTAATATTCTTCATCACGCACTACATGTAGAATAATGCATGGTCCAGTCTTAGAGTCAAGTTAGCCTCTCCCCTCATGACTTCTAGTTCATATCAACATGTTCCCTAAACATCAGATACCAGATAGGGTTTAGGTACATGTCGCTCCGACCCTCCAGACTTTAGTCTCTGCTCCTAACACAGAGTTCGTAGCCCCCAGCTTCTCCTAGTAACACGTCATTGCCAAGTTTACGCGCACCACCAGGTTAGAGGTCCCGGCTCCTTAGGTAGCCCCCTCCAATGATTCCGCCCATTCATGACATATTCTGTTACGTTTGCATCACATGTCTATGTATACTCCCAGTTACACCTCTTTTTACTGTTATCTTTCGCGACTGCTACGCGTCACGCCTTCTGCTCCACCCACTGCTACGCCTACTGCAATGTAATGCTATGTGTTCGCGCTATGTATATATGCCTGTGTTTTGTTATTGAATGTTAGCGCGCTCATCCCAGACCCAGCCCCGGCAGCTGCCGGGCCTTATTGTCCTATTCCCATGCAGGTTGTCCTGATCCTGTCCTTATGCTGTAATAAACCTGCAGAAACTCCTACTACCTCGAATCTTGACTCTTATTTATTGAGCTACCTGTTATGTTATAAATCTAGTCAAAAATAGGGTATTATTTATTTATTTACCACATTCAAACCAGTCCTGGCGCCCCGTATCCATGCCAGATTTTTGGGATATCCCCATCTGGTGACCACGGTTCGATCCCCGGCACCGGCGGCAGATTAGCCCAGCACCAGGTGACTCTGGGAAATAGCTGGCGCCGCGGCTAGGGCGGCTGACTCCGGAATCTGGAGATTTTTTTATTTAAGGTTTTTGTAGAGCGCGTAGTAACCCTCGAGCATCCCAGAGATCAGGGTTCGATCCCCGGCACCGGCCGCAGATTAGCCCAGCACCACGTGACTCTGGGAAGTAGCTGGCGCCGCGGCTAGGGAGGCTGACTCCGGAATCTGGAGATCACGGTTCGATCCCCGGCACCGGCGGCAGATTAGCCCAGCACCAGGTGACTCTGGGAAATAGCTGGCGCCGCGGCTAGGGCGGCTGACTCCGGAATCTGGAGATTTTTTTTTATTTAAGGTTTTTGTAGAGCGCGTAGTAACCCTCGAGCATCCCAGAGATCAGGGTTCGATCCCCGGCACCGGCCGCAGATTAGCCCAGCACCATGTGACTCTGGGCAATAGCTTGCTTAATCTTCCCGACGGCCCCTAGCGCCTAGAGACCCTTACGGGTGATTGTGCGCCTTACAAATGTGGATTATTATTATTATTATTATTATTATTATTTGGGCCGATTCCGATCCGGTTCGTAAAAGCACATCTGCCCGAATCTGTCGGACAACCACGTACGCCCGGGAGAGGACTGCCCGGGACCCGTGGAGCCCGTCCTGGTCACTCTGACCTGCCATCGGCCTGGAGAAGGGAGCGCCGGACGCCCGGGGGGAGGACTGCCCGGGACCCGTGGAGCCCGTCCTGGGCACTCTGACCTGCCGTCGGCCCGGGGAAGGGAGCCCCGGACGCCCGGGGGGAGGACTGCCCGGGACCCATGGAGCCCGTCCTGGGCACTCTGACATGCCGACGGCCCGGGGAAGGGAGCCCCGGACGCCCGGGGGAGGACTGCCCGGGACCCGTGGAACTCGTCCTGGGCACTCTGACATGCCGCTGACCCGGGGAAGGGAACCCGGGACGCCCGGGAACCGTGGAGCCCGTCCTGGGCACTCTGACAAGCCGTCGGACCGGGGAAGGGAGCCCCGGACGCCCGGGACCCGTGGAGCCTGTCCTGGGAACTCCGGCATGCCGTTGGCCCGGGGAAGGGAGTCCCAGATACCCGGGACCCGTGGAGCCCGTCATGGGCACTCTGACAAGCCGGTGTCCCGGGGAAGGGAGCCCCGGACGCCCGGGACTCGTGGAGCCCGTCCTGGGCACTCTGGCATGCCGTTGGCCTGGGGAAGGGAGCCCCGAACGCCCGGGGCCCGTGGAGCCCATCCTGGGCACTTTGACATGCCGTTGGCCTGGGGAAGGGAGCCCCGGACGCCCGGGGGGGGGAGGACTGCCAGGGACCCGTGGAGCCCGTCCTGGGCACTTTGACCTGCCGTTGGCCTGGAGATGGAAGCCCCGGATGCCTGGGGGAGGACTGCCCGGGACCCATGGAGCCCGTCCCGGGTACTTTGCCATGCTGTTGGCCTCCTGGAGATGGGTGCCCCGGACGCCCGGGGGAGGACTGCCCGGGACGTATGGAGCCCGTCCCGGGCACTTTTGCATGCCGTCGGCAGGGATGGAGCCCCGGACGCCCGGGGGACGACTGCCCAAGAGCCATGGAGCCCGTCCTGGGCAATTTGACAAGCCGTTGGCCTGGAGGAAGGAAGCCCCGGGTGGCCTAGGGAGGTGTTACCCAGGCATAGCCCATCTGGTCCCCCTAGCAGAGAACCACCAGCCTTGGAGGGGTGTCCGGGCGTACCCTGTCCCTAGTAATCCGGAGGGAAATTACCTGACTTTCTTGCAATCTGTGCACACGAGGTGACAGAGGGGACCCAAGGCGCAAAAGTACCCGACCTCCTGGAGCCCTCGCTGGGATCCGGGAGGCGAATGGCACCTCATCATGACTTCCAGGGCGACCAGATGGCTGAGGCGAGAGGGGCGACCAGATGGCCGGGACCAAAATGACGCCAATCTGCCTGCCCCGGAGCTGCAGGGCTCTGGGGCTGCAGGGTTCCGGGGGCTGCAGAGCTGCAGGTCTCTGGGGCTTCAGGCCTCCCCGGGCCCTGATGGACCCTCCGTCCCGGGCGCCTCCGACCCCCGGCCGGCTTGCAGGACGGAGGGGGGATTCCCGCACCACTGGGCCCTGCCGGACGGGGCTCAAGCCCCGGCCCGGTCCCCGGCCCCAGTCCCGGCTTTCCGAACCCTATGCCGGGCCGGGGAGAGCCTCCCCTGGGCCCCCGGTGGACCCTCCGTCCCGGGCGCCCCGGACCCCCGGCCGGATTGCTGGACGGAGGGGTACCAGCACCCTCGGGGCCTGGCCAGATGGAGTTCAAGCCCCGGGTCTGGTCCCACCTTCCGAACCCTAGCCAGGCTGGGGAGAGCCTCCCCGGGAACCGGTGGAGCCCCGTCCCCAGCGCACGGACCCACTGGTGGCCTGCGGGACAGGGGGCTCCAGCACCCTCGGGGCCTGGCCAGATCGAATTCAAGCCCCGGGTCCGGTCCCACCTTCCGAACCCTAGCCAGGCTGGGGAGAGCCTCCCCGGGCCCCGGTGGAGCCCCGTCCCCAGCGCCCGGACCCACTGGTGGCCTGCGGGACAGGGGGCTCCAGCACCCTCGGGGCCTGGCCAGATGGAGTTCAAGCCCCGGGTCCGGTCCCACCTTCCGAACCCTAGCCAGGCTGGGGAGAGCCTCCCCGGGCCCCGGTGGACCCTCTGTCCCGGGCGCCCCGGATCCCCGGCCGGATTGCAGGACGGAGGGGTACCAGCACCCTCGGGGCCTGGCCAGATGGAGTTCAAGCCCCGGGTCCGGTCCCACCTTCCGAACCCTAGCCAGGCTGGGGAGAGCCTCCCCGGGCCCCGGTGGAGCCCCGTCCCCAGTGCCCGGACCCTCTGGTGGCCGGCGGGACGGGGAGCTCGCGCACCACCGGGCCCCGCCGGCCGGAGCTCAAGCCCAGGGCCCGGTCCCACCTTCCGAACCCTAGCCAGGCTGGGGAGAGCCTCCCTGGGCCCCGGTGGAGCCCCGTCCCCAGCGCCCGGACCCTCTGGTGGCCGGCGGGACGGGGGGCTCGCGCACCCCGGGCCCAGCCGGCCGGAGCTCAAGCCCCGGGCCCGGTCCCACCTTCCGAAACCTAGCCAGGCTGGGGAGAGCCTCCCCGGGCCCCGGTGGAGCCCCGTCCCCAGCGCCCGGACCCTCTGGAGGCCTGCGG